>NC_133620.1:32630523-32633023 GCF_048593235.1 Sminthopsis crassicaudata | reverse complement strand
CCTTCCTTTTCCAACTACATATCTGTGTGATCCCAGATTTTCTTCATATATACTTCAACCAAAACAACACATTGCCATAGAATGAATGCAAAAACATGTAGAAGAGAATCCACCTAAATGGTAAAGAGATTTGTAAAACTATGGAAGACAATGCTGCTCTTCTCATTAACTTGTTTTGTTTTGGAAAATATAGTCATTTTTACAGAAAATATTATTTATAATAATGCCTCATGAAAATAGTCATTACATAATGTTATTTGTGTTAATGTGTGATGAAAATATACATTTTACTTAAAATATTTATATTAACATGAATTTGACAGGTAACAAAATGTTGTCTTAATTTTTAATGAATTAACAAATCAATATATATTTTTAAAAAATATTACGTCCTTAAATAGAAGGATGGAAAGGGAGTGCTTTTTTATAACTGTGACTATAGGGAAGAATCCTTAATTAAAAAAGGGATAGAGCCAATCAAAGAAAAAACAATTTTGAGAACATCAGCTATTCTTAAAGAACTTTGGCACAGACAAATTCAATGCAGCTATATTTAGAGGAAAAGTAGTTAATTGGAAAGAATCCTTTGCAGAAAATATCTCTGATAAAGACATTATGTCTAGGATACATTGAGAAGTGACACAAATATATAACAACTAGAATCATTCCCCAATGGGGATGTGAACAAGAAGTGTTTTTTCTTTAAATTTTTAATTAAAGCTTTTTATTTATAAAGTATATACATGGGTAATTTTTCCAACATTGATCCTTGCATAACATTTTGTTGCAAATTTTCCCCTCCTTCCCCCCACCCCCTCCTCTAGCTGGCAGATAGTCCAATACATGTTAAATATGTTGGAAAACATGTTAGATACAACCTATGTATACATGAACAAGAAGTTTTCAAAAGAGAAAGTTGGTGCAGTAGAAAGAGCACCAGCCTTGAAGTCAGGAGGACCCGAGTTCAAATTTGGCCTCAGACACTTAACACTTCTTGGCTGTGTGACCCTGGGCAAGTCACTTAACCTCCATTGTCTCAGCACAAAAAAAAGGAAATATAAACTATCAATATTATACGAAAACCCTCTAAATCACTTTAATTACAAGAAAAAAGCACATTAAAAAAACTCATTTGTATCTGATCAATATAGATGAGTGAATAAAAAAAATTTACTAAATACTTATGTAATACTTAATTTGGGTCAATTATCCAGTGCCTAGAGTATGTTTTCTTAGCAGGGTAGGCTAAAATCAGATTATACTGATTCATGAGAGCTGATAGTTAAATTTTTAGTATAAATATTTACAACTTGAAAATCAGCAAATGCTCCAAATCAAGGCTTGATTTATTGATTTGTTAACTATCTTTTACTACTTTTTGTATCCCCAATGCCTAGCACTAATAGGGATTTAATAAATGTTAATTGATTTATTGAAGAAAGTGATGAAGAATATGCTAATTATGCAAATTAAGCATGTCAAGCTAACTTTCCTCCCAGAGAGTTTGTTGTTAAACATTTATCAGCATATCCCCACTACTTGGTCTCTATTTAGGGTTCTAAGGAGTTGAGGGAAGAGAAGTCTTTCTTCTAGTATTATAATAATTCATGAGCCCCAACATGTGTGCTTCTTCCTATGATTATTGGCTGATTTAGGGCATTTTTCCTACACGACTATAGGTTTTTTGATTTCTTTTGACAACCCCCTGTTCATCTCCCTTGACCAAAATGAGCATCTCATTCTCCTTTTCATGTGTCACTAACTAGATTGCAAACATTCGGTTGTTTTCAGAGGGTCACAGCATTTACCTGCACTCTACTAAATTTCTTACTTTGACATTAAGAAAGCACTGGCAGAAATCATGTCATGTCATTATCATCCACAATCAAAGAAAACAACACATCAAACCCCGATTTGGACCATTTGCTGATTGGTAGCGCTCATGCTGAAAAATTAGCCATCACAAGCCTGCATGGGGAAGTTCTCATCTATCTAAGGTATCAGAGGATCGCATCTCATCACTTCTTCAAGAGGGATGAGGTAATTGATCAAACAACCCGTCAATCCAGACAATCTCAATGAGTCCCATTGCTGATGGGAGACACAATTCAGACAGAAATATTGAGCTGTTATCAGATGGAAAGACTCTGCTGACCTGCTGGGTTTTGCATCAAAATGCACGATCACACATTTTCTCTAGTGTCCTTTCAATGGATAAAGTCATATCCATTTCCATTATTGGAACACTGGCAGTGCCAAGAGAACTTTTTCTCCTGAGCCTGTGGTGTCTGTGGCACCTGGAGGTACTTGGCTGGACCTCCGCAGGGTTTGTTCTCCTGAACCTCGACTTTAGGATCAGACTAGCAGGTGGGATGGTGGGATGTTGGACCTTGCTGCTTCTGGAGATCTCCAGCCTGGCATTCTGTACTGGCCCCGTCTGCTCAGGAGGAGACGCTCCAGCTGCGGCTTCTTTCTCCCTCCTAGACTTGGCTTGGGTGGA
>NC_133620.1:32588023-32625523 GCF_048593235.1 Sminthopsis crassicaudata | reverse complement strand
TAGTGTTTGACAAACCCAAAGATCCCAACTTTTGGGATAAGAATTCATTATTTGACAAAAACTGTTGGGAAAACTGGAAATTAGTATGGCAGAAACTAGGCATGGACCCACATTTAACACCACATACTAAGATTAGATCAAAATGGGTCCAAGATTTAGGCATAAAGAACGAAATCATAAATAAATTGGAGGAACAGGGGATGGTTTGCCTCTCAGACTTGTGGAGGAGGAAGGAGTTTGTGTCCAAGGGAGAACTAGAGATCATTATTGATCACAAAATAGAAAATTTTGATTACACCAAATTAAAAAGTTTCTGCACAAACAAAACTAATGCAAACAAGATTAGAAGGGAAGTAACAAATTGGGAAAACATTTTTTACAGTTAAAGGTTCTGATAAAGGCCTCATCTCCAAAATATACAGAGAATTGACTTTAATTTATAAGAAATCAAGCCATTCTCCAATTGATAAATGGTCAAAGGATATGAACAGACAATTTTCAGATGATGAAATTAAAACTATTTCCACTCATATGAAAGTGTTCCAAATCACTACTGATTAGAGAAATGCAAATTAAGACAACTCTGAGATACCACTACACACCTGTCAGATTGGCTAGAATGACAGGAATAAATAATGATGAATGTTGCAGGAGATGTGGGAAAACTGGGACACTGATGCATTGTTGGTGGAGTTGTGAAAGAATCTGGAGAGCAATCTGGAACTATGCCCAAAAAGTCATCAAACTGTGCATACCCTTTGACCCAGCCATACTACTACTGGGCTTATATCCCAAGGAAATACTAAAGAAGGGAAAGGGACCTGTATGTGCCAAAATGTTTGTGGCAGCCCTTTTTGTAGTGGCCAGAAACTGGAAACTGAGTGGATGTCCATCAATGGTTGGGTAAATTATGGTATATGAAGGTTATGGAATATTATTGTTCTGTAAGAAATGACCAGCAGGAGGAATACAGAGAGGCTTGGAGAGACTTACATGAACTGATGCTGAGTGAAATGAGCAGAACCAGGATATCACTATACACTTCAACAATGATAATGTATGAGGATGTATTCTGATGGAAATGGATATCTTCAACATAGAGAAGAGTTAATCCCATTCCAATTGATCAATGATGGACGGAATCAGCTACATCCAGAAAAGGAACACTGGGAATGAGTGTAAACTGTGAGCATTGGCTTTTTTTTTGTTTGTTTTGTTTTGTTTTTTGTTTTTCTTCCCAGATTATTTTTACCTTGGAAATACAATCCTTCCTTTGCAACAACAACAATAACAAAATTCGGTTCTGCACATATATATTGTACCTAGGATATACTATAAGATATTTAATATGTATGGGAATGCCTGCCATCTAGGGGAGGGGGTGGAGGGAAGGAGGGGAAAAACTCGGAACAGAAGGGAGTACAAGGGATAAAGTTGTAAAAAAAAACATTACTTATGCATATGTACTGTGAAAGAAAATGTTATAATTATAAAAATTAATAAAAAACAAAATAAAACAAAACAAAACAAAAAAGAGAGAGAGAGAGAGCACAGTACTATAAAGCTAACATTTTTTAGAGTGAGGATTTCTTTTAGAATTCTTTATGAATTTGTTTGATGGTTATTTATATAAAGTGAGAACTCTATGTAGTACTTTAGAAGTTACAAAGCATCTTTACTTATGGCAACCCAGTGAATTAAATTATGTTTTATAGAAAAAAAATAAATAAACCTTGAAATGTAGGTTGGAATCAGATTATGAAGACTTTAAATATGAAACAGAAAAGCTTGTATTTCAAACTTGGGTAATAGGGAGCCACTGGAGTTTAGTGAGGCAGGGAGTGACATGATCAGACCAGGGCTTTATGTAAAATTTACTGGGTCAAATGACTGCTGAGGATCAAAGACTTGATTTTTTTTTTTCCTGAGGCTGGGGTTTAGTGACTTGCCCAGGGTCACACAGCTAGGAAGTGTTAAGTGTCTGAGAACAGATTTGAACTCAGGTCCTCCTGACTTCAGGGCTGGTGCTCTATCCACCGCATCACTTAGCTGCCCCCAAAGACTAGATTTGTCATAAGTCTTTTTGAATCCAAAACTAGCCCATTTCCCATTCCTGACCTAACCACCATGCCCAGCTACTATTAAAAAATGCCCAACAAAATCCTATTTCTGTGACTGTCTTTTTGTGATGTGAAAGTATTTAGAAATGTCGAATGCAAGATATTATTCTTGCTGCCAGTTCCATCCTGGCATGAAAGAAAGGCTAACTCTGTGCAGGGCTGCCATCTTATTAATATGTAAAATGCGGGGTCTCATCACGAGACCGACTAAACATTATGGCAATGTGGATGCTCCAGACCCAGCATGAGCTCAGCACCTCGAGCTTTCTTCCAAATCTCCCATGGATGTTTGCTGCCTCGAGGTGAACGCTCATAATAAATTGCCAAGATCGATGTCTCATTCAAGGTCCCAGAAGGAATGGGGAACGTTAGGGAATGAGCAGCCCAGTGGAGATTATGCAAATGGGACAATGGATTCTGCTGGACTTTTTGCAAAGCATCAAATGTCTAATGTCAGGAGAGACTTAGAAAAATTAATCCGGGACCACATGGGCTGTTTTGGAAATAAGAATGGACCTTAGCGGGAGACTTCAAGCCAAATAGATCATTCTGGTAAAAAGCCTTGGAGGTGCTGGGGAGAATGTCAGCTTTCAAAGGTCAGTCAGTCAGTCAACAAGCTTTATTTAAGGGCTAATTATGCACCAGCACTGGGGATGCTGAGAACAGCAAAACCAACAACAAAAGAAACTAATCTCTGCTTTCAAGGATCTAAGTTTCTGAAGGGGGAGATACCATGCAAAGGGAGTGAACTTCTGGATTCCTCCAATTCCAAGGACTGGTAGGAATGTACATCAATGATTGCCTCCCAGTAATTCCCATGTGTTCTAAGGTTTATAAAAAGTCTTCTCCACAGCCCCATAAGGGAGGTAACTAAATGCTGCTCACATGTTTTATATGTAAGCTGTATTTCTTAATTATGTTTGGACTAAATTATTGTCAAATGTTTGTGGAGTTCTTATACATCCTAAGGATTCCTGTCCCAGTTTTCATGGACACTGAGGAGCCAGGTCTCCTGTGTATCACAAGGTACTCTTGGGAACTCAGAATTCACTCACATCTGTGATGAAGTGATAGCTTAGAGGGATCAACATTAGGAAAGAAAGAAGGAAACAAACATTTATGAAGTGCCTACTGTGTACCAGGCTGACACTCAACTGACTTGTCTGTCCATTGTGTCCACCACACTGCCCTTTGTTGGAGGTGGGAATCTACCCCAGAGCTTCAGGCTCCAACTTCTGGGTGCATTCCTTGCCTACTCCTTTTCACAGATGAGAAAATTGACCCCAGGTAAGTTACAGGCCCAAGGTCACACAGATGGCAAAAAATCAAAAGTGAGATTTGAATCCAGGGCCTTTAGCTTAGCCCCTTCTTCTTCTTTTTTGGGTTAGCTTTTGTGCTGGTAAATTTTCATATATTTACATTGTCTCCTTGATTGATCTTTGAATTCTGATAGCACTTCAGTAATGACTTGTGCATGATAGACTTCCATAGATATTTACCTCGGGAACAGAGTCTGGAACCTGCTCCAACACTTACTAACCTCCTGACCATCAATATCCTCTTCCAGCCTTAATTTTCCCAATTGCAAATGAATACAAGGGATAATATTATAAAAAAGTTACTCATGCATATATACTGTGAAAAAAAATTATAAATAAAAAAATTTCCCAGTTGTAAAATGGGATGAGGGTTCCAGTAGGAAAGAAGAAAATCCATACAACGTGCTCGGTACAATACGTTGCTTCTTTAGGTCAGAGTGTGATGACCAACTGATCCTGGATCTGCTCCCAAAAGATACTAATTTCCCACTTGAGAGTTTTTCTCTTTCTTTTTCCCGGCATCCTGGCTGCATTTGAGTGGGGGTAAAGGTGAGGAGAAAGAGTGAGTGCCAGTGGCCTAATCTCCCCACTGGAACTGATAGGAAGCCATGAGCACAAAGTTGTTTCTATTCTTTCCGTTCTTTGGTCAATTAATCAATAAATATTTATTGAGATCCTACTATGTGCCAGTCACTGTGTTAAGTGCCAGGGATAGAAAAGGAAGCAAAAGGTAGTTCCTGCCCTCAGAGTTTACAGTCTAATGGGGGAGCAGGGATATTGGAGTTGGAGCAGACGAGGCCGTGGTTTGAAAGGTTGAGAGGTCCAGGAGCTTTTGGATACCTGGGACTGATCCACCATCACAGCCTTGAGGATTGACCCGGATCTAGCCCAGGATGATAAGATTCTGGGTTGTACAAGCAAGGCAGTGACTCTGAGACCCATCTGGAAGTGAACGCAGCAGTGATGGTGGAATATGGGTGAATATTTTGTAGCAACTTAAGGTAAAGCCCAGTCTCGTCAAGGGCCCAAAATGGTGTGGGGAGAGGATGCTCCCAGTTTGACCTCTTCTTATATCTTATTAGCAGATATACCTCTGTAAAAGCTAATTGATCTTAATTGGTTAAATTAAACGGGGGTGCTAATCACTGGTGATTGATATTTAGGGCAATATAGTGGAATAAAAACTCTTTTCAATCCCTCAACAATACCCTCAACAATGCCATCCATACATAGAGCAGCAGACTGGTTCAAGTGGGTCCTCAGAAATTTACCAGCTGTGTGAGCCTGTGAAAATTATTAACCTCCATTCTCCTCATTTTCCTCAATTGTAAAATAGGGATAATATAATGTCAGGATAATTTTTTAATATTAATTAATTAATATTAAATAATAAAATCAGGATAATGATGAGAATCAAGATATTAATAGTAAAGTGCTTAGCACAATGCCTGGTACACAGTAGGCACTTCATAAATGTTTGCTTCCTTCTTTCTTTCCTAATGTTGCATCCCTATCTCAAACTATGGCCCGCCAGCCAGATATGACCCACTGAAGATGTTTATGGGGCCCGCCGGGTTATGGCAAATGGGCTGAGGGGCGGAGACAGAGGGTGAGCTTTTGTTTTTACTCTAGTCCGGCCCTCCCACAGTCTGAGGGACAGTGAACTGGTCCCTATTTGAAAAGTGTGAGGACCGCTGCTATAAGGTATCACTTCATCCTAGATGTGATTGAATTCTGAGACATTTTTCAGATGAAAAAATTAAGGCCATTTCTAGTCATATGAAAAAAGTTTCTAAATCACTTTTGATTAGAGAAATGTAAATTAAAACAACTCTGGGGTACCATTTCACACTTTTCAGATGGACCAAAATGACAGGAAAAGATAATGATAAATGTTGGATGGGATGTGGGAAAACTGGAACACTAATACATTGTTGGTGGAGTTGTGAGAGCAATTTGAAACTATGCCAAAGCCTACCAAACTGCATATCCTTTGATCCAGTATTGTCTCTAGTGGATCTGTATCCAAAAAAAAAGCTCATAAAGGAGGGAAAGGAACCCACATAGACCCACAAAAATGTTTGTAGCAGCTCTTTTTGTAGTGGTGAGGAAGTGGAAAATGAGTGGATGCTGAATAAAAAAAAAATCAACTTTCAAATGCAGGTTTCAGGAGAAGCATAAGATAGAAATCAGGAAAGGGAAATCATAAGTCATTTAATAAGATTTATCTGTTTACATTCCTACATGGGAGGATGATCATTGTTACTCAGAACTTTCTCATTATTGTGGCAATTAGAAGGAGTATATGTAAAAAGAGAACACAGATGTGAGTTAAGCATGAAGGGATAAATAAAAAAATAAAATTAAAGAGTGAGAGAAGAATATACTGGGAGAAAGGGAAAGGGAGAGGGAGAATGCCATAAATTAGATGCCATAAAAGAGGCAAGAAAAAACTTTTACAGTGGAAGGGAAGGAGAGTAAGTAAACCTTACTTACAATCATCAGAATTGGCTCAAAGAGGGAACAACATCCACATTCAATACGGAAATGGAAATCTATCTTACCCTGCAGGAAAGTAGGAGAGGAAGAGGATGTAAGAAGAGGGGAGAGCGAGAGAAGAAAGGAAATATTGGACTAGTGGGTGATTAGAGGCAAAACACTTTTGAGGAGGGACAGGGTGAAAGGAGAGAGAATAGAATAAATGGGAAGGGAATACAGTTAGCAATAGTAATTGTGAAAAGAATTTTGAAGCAAATTTCTCTGATGAAGGCTCATTTTTCAAATGCATAGGGAACTGAGTCAATTTATACTAAAAAAAAGAACTGTTCCCCAATTGATAAATTATCAAAAGATACAAACGATTCTGTAAGAAATGATTAGCAGCATGGATTCAGAGAGTCCAAGAGACTTAAATGAACTGATGCTGAGTGGAATGAGCAGAACCAGGAGATCATTGTTCACAGCAACAAGAAGATAAATTCTGACAGATGTGACTCTTTTTAAGTGAGGGGATTCAGGCCAGTTCCAATGGTCTTGTGATGGAGACATCTGCACCCAGAGAGAGGACTATGGGAATGATTGTGGGTCACAACATATTTTCACTTTTTTATTGTTGTTTGTGTGCATTTTAATTTCTTTCTCCTTTTTTTTTCCTTTTTGATCTGATTTTTCTTGAGCAGCATGATAAATGTGGACATTAAATAAATAAATATATATGAGAATTTGCACATATTTGACATTTATTGTAATGGGGAAAGGAGTGGAAAAATTTGGAACACAAGGTTTTGCAAGGGTGAATGTTGAAAATTATGCATATATTTTGAAAATAAAAGGCTTTAATACAAAAAGAAAGAAAAAAAGACTTGAACTATGCCCAAAGGGCTATAAAATAATGCACTACTAGACATAATTCTAAAAGAGAATTTTTTAAAAAGAAAAAGGATATATATATAAAAATATTTATCGCAGCTCTTAGAGCAAATAATTGGAAACTGAGGGGATGCTCATCAATTGGGGAATGGCTATAAATTATGGCATGTAATTATGATAGAATATTATTGAACTCATTAATGAATTCAAAGTGAAATGTACTGTGTACAAAGTAATAGAAATGTGATGGGATGATCCGTTGTGAATTACTTTGCTATTCTCTGTAATAAAATGATCCATGATTATTCTAAAGGACGGGTGATGAAGAATATTATCCATATCCAAAGAAAGAACTAATTGTGTCTGAATACAGATTGAAGTTATGCTTTTTTCTTCTTACTTTATTTTTGAGGGGTTTTTTTTTGGGGAAAGATCTATGTTTTCTTTCACAACATGACTTCTATGGAAATGTTTTCACATGTGCCTTCTCAATGCAGGGTTGAGGTGGGTGGGGGAGAAAGGGAGAAAATCTGGAACTCTAAGTTTTAAAAACAAATGTAAAAAATTGCTTTACATGTGACTGGAGAAAATTAAAATACTAAAGAAATAAAGACAGCTATTAAGAAAGTCAATTCTAAATCTTTAGGTGCTGAAGTTAGGGGGGTTATTTTATTTCTTTGGTCTATCTCACAGCAGTTATCACATAGCTAGGCTGAGGTCCACATGTTGCATTCCATTGCTTGGGCTAGAATAGAATTTTTCCCCATCTTTCCTTTTAGCTGCTCTTTGCCCTCTCACCTGGGATCAGATTCTCGAACAATCGTTGGTCACCCGGCTCGTGCTTTCCTGTACACTCTTCCTGTTCCTTCTCCCTTTTTGTCCGGTGCCATGGCTCCCATTCAGATTCTGCAAAGCTTGTAAAGATTTCCGCAGCTGAAATTCTCTTCTAGGCTGTTCCAGCCCAGGGCTATGTCTCACCACCATAACTGGCTTACCAACACATCAGACATTTTTAAAACGTGTGTTTTTGGGCACCTGCTTTCTGGAACGCTAGTAAATTGTGTTAAGGAGAATTTCCTTTTTTCCCTCCCCTAAATCTTTTTTTTTCCTTTTCTGTCTGAGTTTACTGGGTTACCTAGACATTTTAATTGTTTCATTCGTAGTTTTATAGCTCATTGTTTTCAGTCTTACTCGTTCCTAAGGCTTTCTGGCGTTACTGATAAGGACCCACTTAGCTCAGCGTGGCTTTCTGGGCCTGTGCCCCTTCTGCTGCAGAGCTCACTGTGGAGGGAGGGCGAAGAGGGGAGCCAGGTGTGACCTTTCAGTGGCAGGGAAGCAAGGTGCAGGGACTGATGAGCTGGTGCAGTCCGTCTGGGTCCCACCGGGAGAGTCCGGAAGCTGTCCCCTAGCAACGGGCTCGGGCAGTGATAAGGCTGGGTCGTTATTTCATCCTTGAGGACTGACACCTTTCCAGTTCTTCTTTCTCTGGGGTTTGTCTGAATCAGAGGTTTGCAATCCCGGGGATCCTGCTAGTCTCAACATAATAGATTGCTAACAAAAAGAAAAAAAGATGTCAAAATGAACAAGTCCTAGCCACCCTATGCTAATTCTAGCTCATATTTCTTGTTGCTTTAAGATTTTCAAAGGGTTTTAGGTACACTATCCCATCTGATCCTCGTTTTCTCTAAGCCCCTCAATAATTCCACGACGTAGGCACTTGGGGTGTGATAAGTCCCATTTTGGGGAGGTTTAGAGTCTGAGGCAGGATTTGAAGGCCCCTATTCCTGCTTGTTTACCCAATTTTCTAGATGCTATGATATGTTACTTTCCATGACAAAAGTTTCCCCATGTCATTCAACTTGAGACTCATCTGAACCGATCAGCAAGTCTCCCCCTGTTGCTGCTCCCTGCTGTCCTAGGCTGAACAAGCCTGCTTTGTTCTTGCTGATGCAGCTGTCCTGTCCCCTCTAGTCAAGTGCCTTCCTCCTAGCAAAGGTCAGGGCACCACCATCCACCGCCACCTGCTCTCCTCCGCTGGGGTGGCCTCCATGCTCATTAGAAAACCTAAGACTTATAAAAACATCAGCGAGAACCTGGGGACTCCTTGCAACACAAAGGTGCTTTATGTGGATTTTGCCGGGGACCCACTTACAACGTTTCAGGCTGAGCCTCTGGGCTTGCTGTGCCCCAGCATACAGTAGGCACTTAATAAATACTGATTGATTGACATGGATTGCTACACTGATTTTTCTCCCATGAGGTTGAGGGAGGAAGAAGTCTAACAGGAGATCATAATATTATACACAATCATATAATAAATAGTAAGAAATCCTTACTTTGAGGAGAATTGATTTCATTGAGTAATTATTACCTACAAGACATATCTTCTGCTGTAATTTTTCCCTTTCTTTAAAGTTATTTAGTGTTTTATTTTCCCCCAGTGATATGTAAAAACAACTTTTAACATTCTTTTTTTTTACATTTTTAAAAATTTATTTATTTATTTTTTATTTAGAATTTTTTTCACAGTATATATGCATGAGTAATTTTTTTATAACATTATCCCTTGTATTCATTTTTCCAAATTATCCCCCCCTCCCTCCACTCCCTCCCCCCATGACAGGTAATCCCATACATTTTACATGTGTTACAATATAACCTAGATACAATATATGTGTGTAAATACCATTTTCTTGTTGCACATTAAGTATTAGCTTCCGAAGGTATAAGTAACCTGGGTAGATAGACAGTAGTGCTAACAATTTACATTCACTTCCCAGTGTTCCTTCTCTGGGTGTAGTTATTTCTGTCCATCATTGATCAACTGGAAGTGAGTTGGCTCTTCTTTATAACATTCTTTTTTAAAAATTTTACTTATTTATTTTTAATTATAGTTTTTATTTACCAGATAGGTGCATGGGTAATTTTACAGCATTGACAATTGCCAAACCTTTTGTTCCAATTTTTCTCCTCCTTCCCCCCCAAATGGCAGGTTGACTAATACATAATCTTCTTTTTAAAATAAATTTTGAGTTCTCAATTCTCTCCATTGAGAAGATACTGCCATAATTTATTCTTTTCACACTCCCCCCATCCCATTTGTTTCCCATTTCTTTTTTTTTTTTCATTTATGTATGTATTTATTTATACAAAGCATAGAAATATTGTTTCCCATTTCTAAGCGTTCTTTTCTGTGGGCATGCTGACTAAAGTTCAAGATGATCCATCCAGCAGTTATTTGGCTAGTATCTCTTTTATAACCTTTTTGTTTTCATTTTTAAATAGATGTCAGTTACCTTTGAAAAACTTGCAAACGTTGAGTACCTGCCACCTGATATTTGCCTTGAGTTTTACATTGACCCTCCCCCCCAGTGGTTAAAACTTCCTTTTTCTCAAAATATATTGTGGATTTAAAATAATCTTTCCCAGACTGAGACCGGAGTAATCAAACTACAATTGTGCTTCAGAAAGGGGATGTTTATGCTAATGCCGGCCCTAGTGAATGAGACCTTCAGGTCACCCTTATAGAATGCAGCCACCATACAGATGAGCTAGAGCTCTGGCCGGGGACTCTGGGACAGGGATGGGGAGAACAAATGGGGACTGTTTCAGAAAAGTGGGACATCCAAAAAGAATGAGGAAACTGGAGAGCCAGAGAGCAGAAGTGATTGAATGGTGGAGGGCAGGAAGTCTCTTTTGGATGCTTGTCCCGGAATATGTGCCAAGAAAGAAAGAGTGATTCAGGGACATTTTTCTGACTGGGGTGGAATCCAAGGGAGACACTGAGTGGAAGGTTCAGGTGGCTGGGGACAAAACGGTTTTGATCTGGAATTGAGGGTCAGAACCTGGGGCCAAGACCAAAAGTACTTTGCTTTTAGTTGTGGTAGATTTATTTATCAAGGGAGGACCCAATAGTTCTTGGTTTTAGACTAAAATGGTAACTTGCTACCATTAGAGATAAGCTAAGAAACTGTCAAGAAAGGGTTAGTCTTTTAAATTTTTTATTCATTTAAAATATCTAGGAGGGTCTGGCCCTAGAAAGCTGCCCTACTTTGAGGTGGTAGGAAGGGCACTAGAGCTTGGACTCCACACTTCTCAGACGTTGAGTAGCTATAGGTGAGTTAGTTAACCTCTCCTCTGTCATAGAAAGAAGTGATTCTGATTTAGACTTTCTAACTGTATTAATGAAGGAATAAAAACGCACACATTTTTTAATTGATTTTTATAATTATAACATTTTCTTTGACAGTACATATGCATAGGTAATTTTTTTTTTACAACATTATCCCTTGTACTCCCTTCTGTTCCAAAATTTTCCCCTCCTCCCAAAAACGCACAAATTAAGCACTCACTTTGGGACACTTTCTATGTTAGAGATACAGATGGAAGGCAAAACAGTCCTAGCTCTGAAGCTCTTACACTCTAACCAGGGAAAAACACACAGAGTTTCACTTCAGGGAAGCTGGAAAGTCCCCTGGCCAAAAAGTGCAGCAGCTAAGCAGATGTCAAGGCCTGGGACCTTCCATCTCGCCAGAAACATTCCCCTTCGCCTTAGAATCCCAATATGTGACCTTGGGCAAGACAGCCTCTCCGGATGAATTTCAGTTTCATCATCTGTGCAATAAATGGGTTAAAATAGCTCAGTAGTTTCAAAACTGTACAAAACATCTCTGGCCAGGCTTTGACTTAAAATAACCACAAATTAACATGGTCTGAGCTGTATTGTATTTTTCTTTATTTTAATAAACATTTCCTAGTTATATTTAATGTGGCATTCAGGGCCATGAATTTTGACACCTCTGATCTAATCAGGCCCTATCCTAACCATTACCTCATCAAAGGGCCACCCAGGCTTTACTTGAGACCTCAAGAGAAGGAGGAAGCATACCACCTTCTGAAGCCCCCATCCCATCTGGGGGCAGCTCTACTGGTTAACATGTGCTGACAGGAGCCTAAATTTGTCTTTGGAACGCTTAACTCTGTAGTCCCGGTTCTGCCCTTTAAGGCCAAGAATAACATCTAGTTTCTCTTCTACAGAACAACTTTCCAACACCTGAAGACCGATGACATACCCCTCCCCCATTGTTGCAATTTTAGGGCACTCACTAAAGTGAGTACCAGACAGCTTAGATCATTTGAGAAAATGGAATCCATGCACAGAAGATATATTTGGGGACATTCAGCATAGAACTTCATATTTTTCCCCAAAAAATCATGAAAAAGACTTCAGAAAAAGACATTTTTTTCATTCATAATGCAGTTAGAGAGTCTAAATCAGAACCACTTCTTTCCCTATGGCAGGAGAGGTTAACTAACTCACTGTCTGAGAATCCAAGTTTTCCTAGTTCCAGCTCTAGTGTCCTTCTCACCTTTCAGAGGACTTTAATAGATTAAAGTCAAAGATTTGGGTCACAATCAATGAACATTCTTCTATCCTCTTCCTAGCCAAGACTCAGATTTTTAAAAATTTATCTTTGGAGCTTTCACTCCTAATTCTGCCTTCCAGGGCCAAGAAACTTCTTTTCTATAGGACAACCTGTCAGACCTCTGAAGGGGGGGTTATAATATCCCCCCCCACCTCCTCTTCCACCCCATCTTCTCTGCTCTAAGCTAAACATTCCCATTTCCTTCTTCTGGCATGAATTCAAGATCTTCCACCATCTTGGCTCTGCTCCTCTTGCTTCTCTCCAGTTTATCATCGCCCATCCCAAAATGTGCTGTCCAGACTCCAGCCAGGCCGATCACGGAGTGATGGGTGACTTGTTCCATATCAGATACTGAGGAAATAGCAGGAACAAAATTTTTATTTGCTCTTCTTGATTCCAAGCTTAGAACTCAGGTGCCTTAGCTCATCAGTCTCTCTCCCAGGACTGAGGAATTTGCCTCTGAAACAGTTTGCCAGTGTGCTTTTAATCTTGTTTATTTAAAGTTGTTCTAGGGTGCTTCTGAAGTCATTCATTCACAAGGTCTGAAGGAAGTGTGGCTTAGGGGATAGAGCACTGGACTTGGATTCAGAAGACAAGGGTTGAATACTGTCCCAGACCCAATCCTGGGCACGTCACAATCTCTTTTTTCTCCGTTTCCTCATTTATAAAACGAGAGATTTGTTGTATGATGTCGGAAAGACAGAGGTGAATGGAGCTGAAGAGATGTCACCTCTCCTCCTCAGTAGTCTCCAGTGGCTCCCTATTACTTCTAGGATCAAACATAACATCTTCTGTTCAGCATTCAAACCCCTTTATAATCTCGTCTTCCTATTCAACTTTTCAGTCCTCTTACACTTTACAACAGTCCTCCCTCTTCCATTTCTCCTGAACTCTGCAATCCTCCAACGCTGCCTTCCTTGCTGTTTCTCCTACAGAAAGGGCTATAAATGTTCTAACTATTATCTCGACTATTTTCCGACTGGGCATTTTCACTACTGCCTTCCCTCCTCATCTCTGCTTCCTGGCTTCCTTCAAAGCTCAGCTTAAAATCTTACTACATGCCCATCATCCCTTAATTCCAGTGCCTTCCTTCCAAGGTTACCCCTGATTTATCTCCTACGTAATTTTGTTCACGATTGCTTTCATGCTGTTCTCCTTCATTAGATTGTAATCCCCTTGAGGGTAGGGACTTTTGGGGCTTTCTTTGTACCCTGGTGCTTAGTGTAGTGCTTGGTATAGAGCAAGCTCTTAATAAATAAAATAAAATAAACATATTGATTGATTGATCAATAACTTGCCAAATACACAAGAAGAACAGCAGCATGAAATGACACGGATTTGGCTAGTCAGCCCCAAACTCTCTTGTTAGTTTGACTTTTTTTTGGTCTTTCTGGGAATTCAACATCTGCTGAGAAGTGTTCCATCCATTCCACATATCCAGATGGAGAACAGGAGGAGGAGAGGTTGACTCTGCTGAGCAGGGAGCATCTTAAATCTGGCACATTTTAAAGATCCAAATAGAGGAAAATAGTGAGATGAAGTCAGAAGAATTAGCTTCAGATCTTGGCTCTGTTACCAGCTCTACTGAGCAAGTCACTGACCCTCTGTGGGGCCCAGTTCCCTCATCCTTAAAATGAGGAGGTTTGATTAGACAGCCTCTCTGACATCCTCCAGCTTAACTGCATGATCCACTCAAGGGAAGGATTTTCATAGCTCTAATTTTCCACACATTGAGGGCTCCAAATTGTTTCCTGAACTGTCATTCCCTTGGCATCTTTCAGTCACTGGCAATCACGAGAGTATCTTGGCCCTAAGCTGGATTCACGGCTATCAGACAGCATCTGTAATCTGGAGCGGAGTTCTGCCCATCCAGGGCTTTTCTGTTATATGTTAACCACTCCAGCATCCAGCCAGGTCCTCCATTTCCCTATTAATAGGTTAGTATCAGGAGGGTAAAAACTTTTTTAAAATTATCTTGATTTGTCTGAGTCCAGATGTGCTAAAACTTTTCCTCATGCTTCTGGAGAAGAGACATTCCCATTTGCAAAGGGAACTGTGCATTTGCCCTTTAATTTAAAAAAATCTGCATCTTCTCAGCTAGGAAGATGGTAGAAGAACATCCCATGATTCTGGCCTGGGGGGAAACCCCAGCTTTTAACCAGTACAAAAATCTTTGACTTAAATTTATCACCAGTGCCAATCCTCAGGCACTGAGGTTGTTTTTATGATTTCTTCTTTTAAAATATGAAGTTTTATGCCGACCGTCCTCCCCAAATGTACTTTCTGTACATGGATTCCATTTTCCCAAATGACTTCAGCTGGCTGTTACTCACTTCATCAAGTGATCATTTTAAACAATGCCTCCAAACTGCAGACAGCAAAAAAGCTGAGTGGACTGAATAATTGTACACTATTCTTTTTTTTTAAAGAAAGTTTTTATTTTATTTTTCTCAATTACATATAAAAACAACTTTTAATATTCATTTAAAATTTTTTTTGAGTTCCAGATTCCCTCATTCCTATCCTTCCCTTCCTCTCCTTGAGAAGGGAAGTACTTTATATATAAATTATAGAAGCACCCCAATATAGATAATACGCATGAAGTCTTGCAAAACACATTTCCATGTTAGATACGTTACAAAGAAAAAAAGGGGGAGAAAACAAAATAAGGAAAAGTCAGGCTTTGAGCTGGACTCGGACTTCTTCGGTTCATTTGTCTTGCTTATTCTTTATTCTTACCTTCACCTTTATCTTTCTTGCCTCCATATCCAATCTATACTTAGAAAAATGCGATTTGTCAAGGCTGTATCTGTCCTTCAGATTCTAGAAATCTTCCACTTTATTTTCTTTATTTAAATGTAATGTAGAAGCATTCAAAAGTGATTTTGCTATATCCCCATTTTCAATGAATTCTACCTAATAATAAGAATTGTAAAACAGAAACAACAGAAAATCACCATGACTACCACCAGGATGACTATGACTGCAACAAAAATGACCAGAGTCAAGAAGGTTTGACTTCAAATTCAAGCTCAAGTCTTACTTACGTCTGCATCTGTAAAATGGGAATAATAAGAGCACCCATCTCCCAGGGTTGTAGTGAGAAAACAAAATGTGAAGTGCTCAGCCCAGTACCTGGTCCATGACGTGTTCTAAACGTGTGCTGTTGTACATCTGAGATTTTCTTAGCAAAGATATTTTCCTGGTTTGCCCTTTCCTTCTCCAGCTCAATTTACAGAGGAAAAAAACTGAGGCAGAGAGGGTAAGGAACTTACCCAGAATCACACAGGTAGGAAGTATCTGATGCCAGATTTCAACTCAAGAAGATGAGTTTTCCTGACTCCAAGGTTGGCACTCCACCCACTGTGCCACTTAGCTGCCCCATATTATTAATTATTAATATACAATTAATTATTCACTAATAACAACAACAAACAACTAGCATTTCCATAGGACTTTAAGAGTGGAATGCATTTAACTCATACTATATAATTGTATACGTGTCTGCAACTTTCACATGTTAAGTAATCCCTTCACCATCACTACCAGGAGGATGGAATTGTGCTCCATAATTCATCCCATAAGGTCAAAAATGGTCATTGAAGTGAATGAGTTTTCTTCTTATTTTCATTTTCTAGATCATAGTCACTATATATGTATGTTTGTGCGTGTATATATGTACATTTACATACACGAACACATATATACATGGATTTTTTTTCCCTCTGGTTCTATTTTTTTTACCCTCCCTCAGGTCATCATTTATAGGAACCCACTGGGCAGGGGAGAAGATGGGATTTTGGAATTAGCAACCCTGAACTCCCCACTGTGATTCTGCTATATGTTATCTCTCTCATCATCCACAGGCCACTTAATTCTTGTCTCTGAGCCTCAATATTATCAGCTGTAAAAAGACGACTTTTGATTAGATCATATTCAAGCTTCCTTCCAGCTCCAAATCTATGGTCCTGTGATCTAGAGCTTCCCATATTGCTTTGATTCCTCACATTTGCAGGGACCTTCACATTTATTCAGCCAGTACTAACTTTGCTTCTGAATTTTTTTCTACCACAATTAATGCTGTTGTTAATATTTTGTGGTGATTTTTTTTGGCCTCAAGTATCTGCTAAGTCAGTGAAATTTGGCTCAGTGGAGGAGATTTTCCCCAGGTTTGATGGTCAGGTCCTGGTTCTGAGATCGTACAATCTGGGCTGCTCTTTCCAAGCACCAAAGGGGCCCCCGTCTACAGAATTTCTTTCCATGCTGTTCTCCCAAAATCCAAAGCAAAAATTGCCCTTTTGAAACCTGATGCTTATCTTAGATTATACAGAGAGGTCATTTGTGCCTTTATGGATGAAATATGCAACTGCTTGCTTGGTTTCTGAATCTAAGTGGCTGTAAATTATAAGCGCTGGTTGGAATGTTGTTATAAAAAGGAAATAGAATCCTTCAGCCTTGGCTTTCCCAGGCAGCAAGTGTGTGACCTTGGTAATAATTTCATTTCTGTGTAAAATGAGAAAACTTGGACTAGATGCAGCAAGGTCCATCCATTGCTCAATCAAGAAATAGTTACATAGTGCTTATTCTATTGCAGGCATTATGCTAGTAAATATTTAACAGCTGACTCTCTAGGGGGAAAAACTCTATCCAAAGTTTGATTTTCATTATTAGCATTTTCTCCATCACTCTCTTTAGACAATCAACAAACCGCTAGATCAAGCTCTGGTTTGTAGAGCTTTGGGGAGGTGAAAATGCTCCCACTGAAAATTTAACAACCAGATCTCAGGAGCATGTTAGTAACAGCTCCAGCCTACCCTGATGATCATATCCTGATATTCCTTTTAGCACCATAATTTTGTAATTCTTATTTTATGGGTAAATTTTTGCGTATGGTTATCTTAGAGGAAAAGGATGTCATGGTCAGTCTCATAATATAGATCCCCTGGATTACTTCAGAGAACTCTAGTCCATCTTTTCTGAGAACCTGCTATGCGAAAAGGTCTGGTTTAGGGGCTCAGGATAAAAAGAAAAAAAGGAGGAAATCATTTCTGCCTGTCCCAAAGGTGTTTATATCCAATTGGAGGTGGGAAGTGGGGATTCAGCATCTATACTGATAAGCGATAGCAGGACATAATGAAAAAAAGAGCTCTGGATTCAAATTCTGACTCTTCTAGTTTGCCACCTAAGTGACTTCAGACAGGTCACTTTTCCCTGAGCCTCAGCTTCCCTCTCTGTAAAATGGAGTGGGATCAAATTAAGTCTCAGTTCTCGTCTAACCAAGCAATCCAGGCTTGAGGGAACAGCGTGTACAACAGCTTGTAGGAGGGAGATGGATGTCTCCATGGGGAACAGATCGTTCTATCTAGAAAGTTAGGCATATCTTGTCTAAAAGTGAAGAAACTCCTGGATGAGCAAAACTTTGCAAAAACAAAACAGAAAAATAATATGTAGAGAGACAGTGAGAGTTGGATGAGCATTGCTCCCAGGTGATCCCAGATTATTGTCCACATAGAAGAAAGGAAAACAGTCCAAACTGATTAAATGCCCTCAAGTTTTCTCTGTGAGTTCCATTTTCTTAAAGAGGCACCTATAGCTTGTATTTTTTAATCCCTTTTCTTCTTCTTCTTCTTTTTTTGTTTCTCTCTGGAACCATTAATTTATTACAATATTTTTCTAGTGTCAATCCTTACCTAACAATGATGTTAAAAAAACACTCTTTCTATACCAGTAAAAATATAGCAGAGGATACCCTCCCCCACATAGGGCACACTACCATTCACCTTTTATTTGAAATTCTTTGCAAAAAAAAAAAAAAGGAAGGGGGCAGAGAATGCCAGCCAGTCTTGAGTACCAAGCCCATTGGTCTTCCAAACCCTTCCTTTGTCCTTGAGCCCCAAGAATTCACCCTCAGGAAAACAAAAGAGCTTTGAGGACTTCCATTGGAGTGGGAGTCCCATAAAAGAAAAAAAGCATCTTGAGGACTTTGCAAATAGGCCCCATTGAGAACTTCCCCAGCCCTAAAAGGTATCTTTTCAAAAGCCATTATGATTCAGGATGGACGGGAAGGGTAATCAGCTGCTTTCCTGGAGCAGCTCCGTTTGAATGAACTCTGATCTGCCTGTCTACCATGAGAATAGGAGGGCATTTGTGAGGAGCTGGAGAATTTTCTCTGAATTAAAAGCCCACAATAATGTTAACAATTGTTTTTTAAAAAATTGAGAGAAAGGACCAGTGTGGGCTTTGTGTAAGCTAGAGGTGACGTCAGGGGACTCTAGTGGTTTAGGGAATAACAACAAGAAACCTGAGGGCTGGTTTCCAGACATCTTTGAAGGGGTGCTGACTCCACAAAAGCTGGCACTTCTTTCTTCGGGGTCACAAGCATCCTGCATTTGCCAGACCTAGAAGCCACTTTTACCAGGGGCCCATTTAAACCAGCATTAGCCATTTCTAGAGAGTTTGTAGCACAGTGCCTGGCACATGGTACCCAAGAGGACGAGAACAGAGAATGAGGGAGCCCCTCAAGACTCCCAGTCAGGTACCTGACAGATCTACAGCAAATGAAATAATCTACGTGAAATCACTTAGCAAACTTAAAGGGTGTCATTGTTGAGATAGTTCAGGCTCTCTGTGACCCCTTTGGGGATTTTCCTTGGCAAAGATACTGGAATAGTTGGCCATTTTCTTCCTCAGCTCATTTTGTGGATGAGGAAACTGAGGCACACAGAGTTAAGTAACCAGCCTAGGGTAACACAGTTGGTAAGTGTCTGAGAGGGATTTGAACTCAGGTCCATCTGACTCCAGGACTGGTGCTCTATCCACTGCGCCATCTAGCTGCCCAGATGTTTTACTACTATTTTATTACTATTATTAATATTATACACCAAAAAGATGGTGTTCAAGTGGAGGCTTGCCCACTTTTACTAAATTTAAATTTTTACAAGCTTTTGTTGTTGTTTTACTTTTCTCAAATTAAAAAAAAAGAGAAAAGTAAAGCAAAACCTTTTAAATAAATATTCATAGTCACCAAACAAATTCTCATTATTGGCCATTTTTAAAAAAGTTTCTTATTTTGCATATTAGTCTCACCTCTGTGAGGAGATTCTTGTGTGTATGTATACAAACATAAATATAGATTATCTATATATGTGTGTATAATACATTAAACATGGTATTTTCCCATTAGAATATAAACTCCTCGAAGGCAGGGAATATTTTACTTTTGTCTTTGTATTCGTGTCATCTAGCAGTATCTGGCACAGAGTAGGGGCTTGCTGATTGATTTGACTGACTACTTCACAATTACTAGTAATTTTGCCTAGTTTCTTCAAGTCTAAATTTAAATACTATCTGTTTTCTTGATCCACTTGCTCCCCACCCTCATTCCCCCTCCCTAGAGCTAGTTTTCTCTGGAAAATGCCTCCCACCTCTCACGTAGAACAATAACAATAACAATAATGGCCAGAGTTTTAAGGTTTATCAGGCTTTTCCCCGGGGCACTTCATAGTCTCTCCCATTAGAATGTAAACCCTAAGGGGACAAGGATTGCTTTTACTTTTCAAGGATTTACTCCTTAATGACTCTTTAATACTTCCCCATTTCCTTTTGGTATTGGAGAAATCAATTCTGTGCTATTTAAAGTAAAGCCAAGTTTGAAAGAAATTTGGAACTCATAAATCTCGAATTATAAAGGCAGTCATTTACAGCTACTAGGAGCCCAAGCTTGAAATGTTAATTTTCTTCCAAGCCTCTGAGTCAGCAAGACTCAGGTCCAGCTTAAGTGACATTTTCTTGTAGAGGGCTTTCCAGGCAGAAAGGCATCCTAAAGGATTTGGAACAGGACAATGACAAGATCCCTTAGGAGGTCAGTCAGAGAAAATAAGGGTCCTATATATGCAAAAATATTCCCAGCACTACTCTCAGTGATAACCAAAAAAAGTGGATGCTGACGATGAACTGTGATACACAAACTTAATGAGCTGGTATTGTTTCATAAGAAATGACAAATAGGAAGAATTCAGGAAACCTTGGGAAGAAAGACATTTCATGTTACTGTAAATTACGTAAGATTACAGGAAAAATAAGCAGAAGCAAGAGAACGATTTATACAGATGTCAGAATTCTGATCAATGCAGTGACTAACCAACCTTAATTTCAGAAATAAAACAGTTCTTTCATTGGAAAGATGGTGGTGATAATATTAGCTAGCACTTATGTAGTCCTTATAAAGCATTTTACAAATATTGATTCCTTTGATCCACAGCAACTCTTAGAAAGTTGGTGCTATTATTGTTCCCATTTTTCAGTTGAGGAAACTGAGGCAGAGAGATTAAATAATTTGCCCAAGGTCTGGCTTTAAACTCAGGTATTCCTGTCTTCAGACCCCAGAATTTTATCCAGAAATTACAAAAAGGATCTCTAATTTTTTTTTTATCTTTTATTTTTTACTTCATTGGATCTTCTTTCCATGGCCCTTTGAAAAAACAAAATGAACACTCTAGGAGAGGGCAGTTAGGAGACAACTCTGAGGAATGGGAGGGAAATGGTTCCTCATGTCATGTCTCCTACATCAGTATTACAACCTCCTAGCTGAGGAGTTATTCTCTAAGTCCTAAATTTTTGTTTACTGCTGTTGTTCTTGAGTAAATATAATGTTTGTGCTTTTTGGTTTTCTATTAGAGATAAATGATAGATAGGCAATCAAAGGACACCAATAGGGACTGCTAGGTCATGACATAGTGGGCATTTTGTCAATAATTTCCCTGAGTTCATGGCTGCCATTAGATACTTTGGGCAAGTGAATTTACCATGTTTGCCTCAGTTCTTCATCTGTAAAGTGATCTGGAGAAGGAAATGCAAAACCAATGCTAGCATCTTTGCCAAAAAAAAAAACCCAAATGGGGTCATGAAGAGCTGGACATGATGGGAAAATGACTGGACAGCAAGCACCAATAAGGGCTCGTGTGTTTCATGCTGACAGAATTTCTGGGGTCTGGCCCAGGTAGCTGTGTTCTGGACACCCATGGGTTCCCCAGATTTGGGATGCTAACCCCATTGTTCCAAATGGTTTTACAGAATATTTGGAACAATTTCCAACTCAACTAAGAGTGTATCAGTGTGTGTAACCAACTCTCTTTTAGGCAATATTGTCCGTTTCCACAAAAATGAAAGGAATTCCATAGCTGAGAGTTTATGAGATCTAATTTGGCATAAAAACTACTCAGATGATGTGCTAAGGACCAATAATGCATAGAAAAGATTTGCTTTTCATAAGACATCATCTAATCTCTTCTATTTCAGAGTAGGTCCTGAAAAAGTAAGCACAAACCTGAGGAACCCAGAGAGGGATCAGTAGGAAACAAGTAACTGTGAGGAAACTTAGTTGACATTTTTTGCTTTGAATATATAATACAAATCTGGTACACACTATTGAAAGAAAATATATCTTTTTTACTTGTTTAACTTACAGTCATCAACAGACACAAACACAACACAAGCATTTCAGTTTTCAAAAAACAAAAAGAGGATTGTGTATGAAATTAAAACTTTTGCTGTATGTATAGTTCCATATTTTAAGAGGACATAGTAAATTTAATTAGGTAGTAATAAAATTGCCCTGCTTTTTGGTGTCCCCCTGTGTATTTTTTAAAATGTTTTACTGATGTTCTATTTTTCTCTGTCCCTCTATCTCTGCCCCACAGAGGAGTCAGCTTGGTATAATGGATAGAAAGTTGGTTTAAAAGTTAAGACCCAGTTATAAGTCTCAGCTTTGACACACCTTGGCTGAGGGACTCCAGGCAAATTACTCATTCTTTCCATGTCCCAAACAATTTTCTAGGAAGCCATTCTTTGCCTCAATTGCTCCTTATCCTCCATTGCTGAATGGATCTGGCCTCAGACAAACTGAGCCCTGGGAAGACCTTTGCTTTACCTTATATCTGGGACCATCTCCAGTTGTTCTGATCCATATTTGGCCACTGGACCCAGATGGCTCTGGAGGGGAAAGTAAGGCAGATGATCTCAATTTAAATCCAATTCACTTGCATGTCATGTTATCACCTCCCTGATGCCATGGAAATTTTTGAGAACAAAGGACAAACCATGTGACCTGAACTCTGACCATCTCCTCCCTCCTCCTCATCCCCTTCTAATTCAACCTTGAACTCAGTCCCTGGAATTAGAATTCTGATACAGGAATCTTTGTCTTATCTTGCTTGGAACAAGATTAGCACGTCATTTCCTCTCTCTCCAAATCCTTCTGTTGACCCCTGCCCCCCCACTCTAACTCCCTTTCTATTTTATCTTTATGAATGCTCTTTCCCTTTCAGGATGGAAACTTTTTGGAAGGAGGGACTGCCTCACTTCCTGATATTTGTACCTCCAGCTGGAGGAGAGGGCCTGGCTTATAGTAAACACTTAAATACCAAATGAATCCTTTCATTTATTCAGAAATTGCTCCCTAAACTAGTGAAATCTGAGGTCCCACTAACTTCCCCCTCCTCTCAATAACCTCCCTTCCCTTAACTATACACACACACATAGTCACACAAACAAAAAATCGCCTTATTTGTGTCAAAACAGATTTGTTTCATTCTCTACCTCTATTTTAGCCACGTGCTATCAAATGGCCATTCAAGGGGTCCACGAGATCAAAGATATTTTCATAATTCTAATAAGATATTTTAATTTCTAATATGGCAAATATGAATAAGCTATAAAACAAATAAAATGGGGCATAAGGATAAAAGTTGGTAGGAGGTTGGTTTTCATTAGAAGTCTTATGAAGTCATGATTGGTCACTGCTCTGAGGCTTTTCAGAGCCGTTGTCCTTTATTTTATTGAAGTCTAAAGGAATGTTCAAATTGTTTATATTCTGATGAGCCAAATGTTTTAATTCAACACAAATTCCCATGAAGTCAATTGTTGTTTTTGTTTAGTTATTTTCAGTCATTTTTGATTTTTTGTGACCCTATTTGGGGTTTTCTTGGCAAAGATACTGGAATGGTTTGCTACTTCCTTTTCTAGCTCATTTTACAAAGGAAGAATGAGGAAAAGATAAGCAAAAATGATTTGCCTCGGATCCCAAAGATGTCTTAAATGTCTGAGGTCAGATTTGAACTCAGGAAGATGAGTATTACTGGCTCTGGGCCAGGTGCTTTATGCACTATGGTGCCATCTAGCAATCCCCGGGGGAAATTGTGGCTAAAAGAGCTAATTCATCCACCCAGAAATACCCACTCTGATATTTCAGTACATCAATCTGTGCTCTCCTCAATGTGTAGCCTCTCTTCAGTGGTGCAAGTAGCAACCCATCTATGCCTTTTATACTGTTTCTCCTTATCCATGACCTCTATAGAGAGTCCACTTAATGAGTCTATCTTTCGGTCTCTTGATATTTCCTGGATACTAATAGTGCCCATGAGTTGCCATTGGTCACTTACATGAGCTACCATCTTCTTCCAATTACCCATCTATTTGATGCCATCCTTTGAGCTCCTTTCCTCACACAATGTTTTTGGTGGTTATCTTCTGCATCCCTTCACACCCAACTTGAGCCTCTCCAACCTCTTTGAGTGACCTTGAAGCTATAGTTCTTTGAAAATGAGTGTTAATGAGAAGGTTGATCTAGATAATCCCTACGGTCCCTTTCTGCTTTGAGACTATTGCCTATGACCCACCGCGGCTCTGACACAGCATCAATGTTTTAAAACACACGCCTTTGTTTCTGGGAAAAGTCTGGGGGTCCTTAAAATCTCCCTGCAATTCCCCCCAGGCAATTCCAGCCCCCTCTGCCCCCTCTAAATCAAAAGCAGGTGATTCTAAAAACTAGCCAAAGCAAATCAGAAAAAAAAAAAAAAAAAAAAAAAAAGGAGCCAAGGAGGGGAATGAAATGAGAGCAGAATGTATTTTTACTAGCATCATTTTAAGGAGAGGGGGAATAAAAGGAGACTGCCCGAGGCAGGTGATTCCCTAAATAAAGCTCCAAATGATCTTTAGAACAGCAGTAGATACTCAGGAACTGCATTCCTGCTGTGTTCAGAGAATTAAACCTTAGTATCTAGACCACCATCACAAGCCACAAGAACAGAAGTCGCTCTTCTTCTGTACTGGACTCCACAAAAGTGGGGGAGGAAGGCTGTGGACTGCAGGGAAGTTAATCAGGACAGGAGGCAGGATCAAGAGGTAAAATGTCTACCTGGTAAGTGGAAGATGGTCTTCTAACTTCATGCAGAAGATGACTATGGAAAAAATTGTGAAGGGAAAGGAGCTCAAAGGACGACATCAAAGAGATAGGTAATCAGAAGAAGATGGTAGCTCATGTAAGTGAGGAGGGT
The DNA here is from genome assembly GCF_048593235.1 of Sminthopsis crassicaudata. Classification (NCBI taxonomy): domain Eukaryota; kingdom Metazoa; phylum Chordata; class Mammalia; order Dasyuromorphia; family Dasyuridae; genus Sminthopsis; species Sminthopsis crassicaudata. Next base: position 32,600,957 of record NC_133620.1, on the reverse strand, counting down.
AACCAGTGTCAAGAGACCCAGAGATTGGCTCCTAGCACATCGGATAAACTCCCTGTGGAAGACATGGACAAAAGAGGAACAGTGGGAGAAAGCATGGATGCTGCTACCTGCACCACTGGAGGGAGTCCACACATTGAGGAGACCACAGATTAGCTGATGTACCAAAATATCAGAAAGATCTTTGGGGATCCTCATAGTTGGCTACTCAGAAACAGGGAATCACAAATTTCATCAGACAGTCAATGTATTAGTTGATAAGAAGTCTGAAAGGTGTTTTACACTGTTATCTCATTTGTTTCTCACAACAATCCTGGGAAGATAGATACTATTATTAATCCCATTTTACATGTGAGAAAACTGAGGCAAGTAGCGGTTAAATGAGACCCCCAGTGTTATATAGCTAGGAAATGTGTGAGATCAGGTTTGAATTCATGACTCTGAGTCTATGTGCTAAGTAGTAGGGATACAAGGAAAGGCAAATATATGGCCCCCTCATATCATAATATATTCATACTATATTCATAATAGATATACTATATTCTACACCATATTCATAATATATATTCATACTATGAAAAATAGTACAAATAAGACATATGTTAGGATTACTAGGTGCTAACTTGGCCCCACATTGGGCGCCAAAGACATAGACTAAAAATGGAAGGAAATTTCAATTAATGTAAATTTTTTTATTTCTGAAGCTGTCCAGACAACATTAATATGCATAGATGGTAGGCCAGGTAGACCAGCCTTTCCTGGGCATGACATTCCTATTGGCCATTCCCCAAAGGGGAATATAATGGGGGAAGAAATGGGTTAGTAGTCATATTGTCCCAGCGTGATGTAGCTGGCCCACCCTCTGTGCTCTCCACTCCTTCAAGACTTTTTTTCATCCAAGTCATCTCTACCTGTAAATCTTGATCTTTTTGTATCTGTGACTGAATTTATATTTCTCCTTTTGACAGTTGTGGGGTATACTTAGAAAGTCGATTGATGAGTTTAAGCAGTATGTTGTGACAGAATCATAGACTATCATCATTGGAAGGGAGCCCAGAGTTCATACTCAATCCACCTGAACATGAATGTCTTCCTCAACATGGCCAACAAGTGTCTCTTGCTATAGGGGACATAGGTGATGGCAGAGAGCTCTGGCTTTAGAGGTAGAGGCCTGAAGTTCACACTGTCTCTGTTATTGACTGCTTGTGCAACTCTGAGCACAGCACTGATTATTTCTGCACATTCATTTCATCATCTATTAAACAAAGAGAGGGAACTAGAAAGCTTGGAGATCCCGCTGAGCTAGAAACCTATGATCCTGAGATCACACATTCCATTTTTAGAATGCTCTCATTTCTAGCAAGTTTTTTTTTTTTCTTCCATCAAGCCAAGATGCATCTTCTTACACCTTCCTACCTTCCTAGGGGAGAAAGTAGGTAATAAACATTTATGTAGCACCCACTCTCTGCTGGACACTGTGTTCAGTGCTTTTTACAAATATCTCCTTTGATTGTCATAACAATCCTTCAAAGTAATTGCTGTTATTGGGCATAGCAAGGGGGTGCAATGGGGAGAGCATAGAAAGCTCTGTGCCTTAGATACTCACTAGTTGTGTGACCTGTGCAAGTCACTTGCCTCAGTTTCCTAATCTGTAAATTGATCTGGAAATGGTAATGGCAAACCACTTCAGTGTCTCTGCCAAGAAAAACCCAAAAGGGGTCACAAAGAGTAAGACACAAAAAATAAGAATAATAAGATACTATTTTGTCACCCATTTTACAGTTGGAGAAACTGGTGCAAATAGGTTAAGTGACTTGTCTAGACTCACCCAGCTAGTAAGTGTTAATGGCTAGATTTGAACTTTGATCTTCCTGACTCCAGGCCCAGGACTATCCATTAGCTGCCTAAGTCTTGCCTTCTGGGGCCAATCATCACAAGTTAAATTCCTCTTCCAAAGCCAGACCTTCAAATATTTCTCATGTTATTAAGGATAGACCCACAGACAGTATCCTGTGAATTCAAGTTTTATTGGGATCAAAGGAGGAATTTGTAGGCCATTATACAGTTAACAAAATCCACTTCAAGAATGTAAATAAGCTCTTAGTAGGTGCCAGGCTACCATGCTAGGGGAACAAATATAGGCAAAAAGACAATCCTTGCCTTCAAGGAGTTTACATCCTAACAGGGAAGACAGTGCATTAAAGGGAGCTGAAAATTTTCAAAGGAGGGGAGATTCTTCAACTGAGCCAAGGTTTAAAGTCTAATGAAAAATGGCTCTTGTTTCCTTCTTCAAAAGAGAGAATCTGGCAGGAATCTGCAGTGAAAGGAAGGGGCTGAAGGGGCAGAGGGAAAAGACATCTGAAGCAATGTGGTGAAATCCAGAGATTTACTTAGCTATAACCTAGATATCAACAAGGGTAAAAAAAATCTCAGACATCCCACCTTTACTTGTTTGTTCATGAAAACTCATTTGGTCAGCAGAGCAGGATGGTCTTGGGGCATCCACCATGACAGAAGGAAACAGATCCCATGTGGATGGTGATTTTTATGCCTTTAAGTGCTCAGAAAGCCATATCAATAAAGCAAGAAGCTACCAGGAAGTTCCATCAAGGACAGCACAAGAGTTAATCAGGTTCCCAGGACAGTTTCTAAGACTTTTAGGGAAAACTAGCTCAATCCGTATATAAGAGCAGGGGAAGGGAGAATCCTAAGAGATATTGTTTTTATCATTCATATGCTACCTACATCTTTTTTTTCCTCCAAGCTAAATATCTCCACTTTTTATTTTTATTTTTTCTATCTCCAATTTTTTACTTCTTTTCACAATCTGAGAATGAGAACTCATTTGTTTTGTGGTTAAGATACCTTCTTCTATTTTCTTCTCCTATAAGATTTTCATCTTCTCATATTCATAGTAAGTTCTTGATTACTTATTCTTATCAAGAAGAATCAAATTTGGGGGCAGCTAGGGGGCGCAGTGGATAGAGCACCAGCCCTGAATTCAGGAGGACCCGAGTTCAAATCTGATCTCAGACACTTAACACTTCCTAGCTGTGTGACCCTGGGCAAGTCACTAAACCCAGCCTCAGGAAAAAAAAAAAAGAAGAAGAAGAATCAAATTTTCATTTTAGCTCAATATTTTAATTCTAATTTCTGAAGTTTTTAATTATGTCTCTTAAAAAGTAGCTATGTTAATAATACTTATTTAGCATAGACATCTATGCCTAGGTTCAGCAAGAGTTTTATATAATTAAGGTTACGTAACATTTTGTACTAACTGGCCATAATTTGACCATAAATCAAATAGCAAAATTTTTAATTAGCACAGAATGGCAAGGGGAAAATTCCTGATTCCCAGAGGGGCATGGTTTCTTATAGATTTCCATTCTGGTTAGTTCCCCAGATACCTTATGCTTATAGGATTGATTTCTGAGCTACTTCTCATGGCTTTCTCTTCCAACAATTAGCTGTGCTCCATTCTGCCTCCTTGTCCTGAAATTGTTGATTGTTGCTTCTATGAATAGCTGTTTCCTTCATCTGTTGCTTGGCTACTTTTAAAATTTAATTATTTTAATTTAATGTTATTCTCTCCCTCTCAAACTCCAGCCCCACTGGAAAAATTAACAAAACAAAATCTTGATAACAATTATGCACAAAAATTCCCACATTGGTCATATTCAAACTATGTCTCATCTGAATGATGAGTATATCACCTTCCTGTTAGGAGGTAGTTACCATGGCTCATTATTGGTCCTCTGAAATAATGGTTGGTCATTTCTTTGCTTAGTAATTTTAAGTTTTTCAAAGTTGTTTTTATTTACAATGATTTTATTATTTTGTATATTGTTTTCCTGGTTCTGGTCCCTACCCACCATATCAATTCATGAAAGTTTTCCCAGGTTTCTCTAAAATTGTCCCTTTCCTAATTTCTCAAAACCCAATGATATTATATTACATTTATTCCTACCATACGTGCATATTTTATTCAAGCATTACCCAAACTCGTCTATTTTTTCTCTACTGAACTGCTGCCCTTTGTTGGAGCTGTCTAATTACTGGGTCTTCTGCAAAGGGATTGTTATTTCACTTTTGTAAGACTGTCTCAAGTTGAGGGCTAAGCAATAGATTTTCTACTCTTTTGTCAGTCGAATCTACAGCTGCGCTTAGCCAGTACAGAAAAAGGACTCCTAGGTCAAGATTTTTTTAAACAACTACTCTTCTGAACACCAATGGGATCTCCTTTATGATTTAGAATCAGTACATTTCTTTCAGTTCCCATCATATTCTTGGCAGGTATCTCTAAGGCCATTCAAATTTCCCTGGAAAACAAGCCTAATAGAGGCATTCAACAAGACTGGAGTGGAGGGGATGGAACAAAGAAGATAATGATATTTCCTGAAACCTTGTGACTATAACAAGCCACTGTCTCCCCCCCCCCCCCCCCAATAATTGCATTTGTATCGTGTTTTGCAAATAAAATAATCATAGAATGTTAGATTCAGAAGGAATATTAGAGATCATTTAATATAAAAGTATAAAACATGACTTGAGGGCTATATGTGACTCACAACGTTTCTGAGTATGGCCCACGCTAAATTAAAATGTAAAATCAAAGTTCATGATTTGAATGGGAAGACCTGAATTTGAATCCGGCCTCAAACACTTGAGAACTGTGAGATGTGGGGCAAATTTATGAGTCTCAGTTTCTTCATATGCAAAATGAGGAAACTGATCTTTAAGTTTCCTTCCAATTTATGTGATTATATAAAATAAATTCAAGGTCTTCTGATGTTAAGTCTAGTCCTCCTCTGTTAGGATTACTAAGTAAGAACTCAGGTTGTCTGGACAGTGACAAGGTGAGAATTCAGGTTTTCTGGACAATTACAAGGTGAAAACTCAGGTTGACTTGATAGAGGGGGCAAGCTCATTGGCTGGGGTGGTTCTTCCCAGAAGCCCTTGCATTATCCCACGCCCATTCTCTGGGAGGATAAAAGATTGGGCCTGGAGGGCAGATCGGCCTGAAGAAGGATAAGAGTTGGAGGAGATTCAGAGCCAGGATTCAAGAAGGAAGACTCTGAATTGCATCAGGCTTGACGGGGCTCTCTGCAGGAAGGGAAGTCACTTCTTTGGACAAGAGTTAACAGCAACTGCCTGGAGACAACGGTTCACTACAGGAAGAAGAATCTGTCTTAAAGATTTGAGTAGACACAGCAGATCTCTTCCCAGAGAGCGATCCGGCAGCTTCTAGAGACAACAGTTCGCTACATTTGGCGTCCACACGTGGGGCAAGGACTTTTGCTTATCCTGACAAGAGGAGCTAGACCAGACCCTCGCAATTTGGCGCCCGAACAGGGACAGACACGGTCCTGATTCCAGTGAAAAAGCCTCCCATCCAGATCTCAGTCTCTCTGACCCAGAACCGTGAGTAACGAGGAAACTTTGTTAAAGATTAAGTGAGTGTGCTAATAGATAAATAAGGAACTTAACTTGTTAAGGGCTAAACCAGGAATCTCTTATAGTGAAATGGGGCAAACACCTTCTGTTCAAGGAAAATGTTTAGAGAGCATCATCAAGGTTATGAAAAGCCAAGGATTGATTATAATTTTAGAGGAGATTACTGAACTTTTAAGAACTGTGAAGGTCATATGTCCTTCTTTTTCTCTGGAAAAAGAATTGGATCCAGATGAGTGGAAATTAGTAGGAGAGCAATTAGGTGAACAGTACAATTACCTTTGTGACATTTTACCCTTTGGTTCCAGACCAAACTCAGTTTCCAAAGATACAATTCATACCTACAATTTAATCCAAATGGCTTTAAAAAATGTTATTCTAAAGGAAGAGATGAAGGAGCAAAATGGGGAGGTGTCAACTAAACTAGGTGAAAAGGATGAATCAGATAGCAATGAAGTTAAGTACAATTCTGAGCAACAGCAACAGGAGCACCTCCCATCTCCTCCCTCAATTAACCCTTCATGGGTGGAGCAGGAAGAAAAAGGGGAAGAGGCAGAAACACAAACAGAATTGCCTGTGAAGAAGCCTAAGCCTATGACAAGATTAGAAAAAGCATTGGTTAAAGCTAAGAGAGAAGGACAGGATATAAGTGATTTTATACATGCATATCCTGTGATTGAAAATACTGACTCTGTAGGTAAAAAAAGGAGAAGATATGCACCTTTAGATTTGAATACAATTAAGGATTTGAAAAAAGGTTGTTCCCTTTATGGGGCTACATCAGCTTATGTCAAAATGTTACTAGATGGTTTGTCTTATGAAGTCCTAACCCCAAATGATTGGAAATCCATAGCAAGGATATGCCTGGAACCTGGAGAAAATTTATTATGGCTTTCGGAATTTCATGAATTATGTAAAATTCAAGTCAGATGCAATTTGGAAATAGGAGTTAACACACAATTCACTTTTGAGCACTTGGCTGGTGAAGGTCGGTATGGAGAGAATTCAGAACAGACTGATTATACCATGACAATATATGAACAAATTGCTAAGGCTGCAATAAAAGCTTGGGGTGTCCTTCCTGGACAGAAAGATCGTGGAGAGGCTTTCACTAAAATACAGCAAGGTCCCAATGAACCTTTTGCAGATTTTGTGGGACGTTTGCAAACTGCTGTCAAAAGAACTATTGGAGAAAATTCAGCTACAGAAATAATGACCAGACATCTGGCTAAGGAAAATGCCAATGAGATTTGCAAAAGAATTATATGGGGATTAGACAAAGATGCTCCTTTAGAGGAGATCATAAGACGCTGTGCGACAGTGGGAACAAATGCTTTTTACACCCAGACTATGATGAATGTGGAAAGACAGGGTCCCTCCTGGCAAGGGACTTCTAGAGAAACTCGGCGATGTTTTCAATGTGGAAAAATTGGGCATCTAAGAGCTCAGTGTAGATATGGAGATACAGTGAGAAGACAGGGTGAGAGAAGACCTAAAACCCCATGTCCAAAATGCAACAGAGGACTCCATTGGGCATCAGAGTGTAGAATAATTCAGGGAAATGGGATGAGGGGCCCAGGTCCAGGGCCCCAGGCAAAAAAGACTTGGGGCATGATGGCAGCTGATGTTACACCCAAAGAACCTTTAGAAGGCCAGGACTCTGATTTAATCAATCAGCAGAGAAGCAATCACATGGCAGAAAGGGATTACCTGATAAGTCAATCAAAAGGCAATCAGATTGCAAAAATGGATTACACTTGGGGAGAATACAGGCCTTTTAAACCAACAGGGCTGTGCCCAGTGCGAACAACTCCAATGTAATTGTCAGATGATGAGAAGAGATTTAGAAAGTGGTAAATAGAAGGAAATTAGATAGGTTAACTGCCTGGGAGAGAGGGTTTGCTTGTATTTCTTCAGCAGGAGAAGGAATCAGATGAGTGCCAACGAGTCATATTCGCCTTGTCCATCAGAGAGAGACAGAAAAAGAGAAAGATCTCAAAATAAAGGAGAAGATCTAAGAAACATCTGACACTGAAAGAGCATGGATAATAAGAAGACTGTTAAAGAACTTTAAAAACCAGCAGGAATCATTGGACTTCCTCACACAAGATGAGACTAATGGACAATGGACTTATGGACATTTATAAATTTTCAATTTATGATTATTTGATTATGATTATGTTATATACTTCTAGCATGTGTTATGTTACTATGTTACTATGTGCTTATGTAATTTATGTAATTATGTATAATACTTCCCATATTGATGGATTTATGTTTCAAGGTCATGACTGTCCTATGTTCTAAATCAAAAGAAAGGGGGAGATGTTAGGATTACTAAGTAAGAACTCAGGTTGTCTGGACAGTGACAAGGTGAGAATTCAGGTTTTCTGGACAATTACAAGGTGAAAACTCAGGTTGACTTGATAGAGGGGGCAAGCTCATTGGCTGGGGTGGTTCTTCCCAGAAGCCCTTGCATTATCCCACGCCCATTCTCTGGGAGGATAAAAGATTGGGCCTGGAGGGCAGATCGGCCTGAAGAAGGATAAGAGTTGGAGGAGATTCAGAGCCAGGATTCAAGAAGGAAGACTCTGAATTGCATCAGGCTTGACGGGGCTCTCTGCAGGAAGGGAAGTCACTTCTTTGGACAAGAGTTAACAGCAACTGCCTGGAGACAACGGTTCACTACAGGAAGAAGAATCTGTCTTAAAGATTTGAGTAGACACAGCAGATCTCTTCCCAGAGAGCGATCCGGCAGCTTCTAGAGACAACAGTTCGCTACATTTGGCGTCCACACGTGGGGCAAGGACTTTTGCTTATCCTGACAAGAGGAGCTAGACCAGACCCTCGCACTCCTCTTACCAGAAAGCCCTCATCTTTCCTTTCTTTTCCTGTTTCCCTCCTGGACATTGAAAGGGACCAGTCATAGGCCTAAAGTTTGGGTTGGTAGTGGGGAAAAAAGACTTTCATTTTAAATTTAGGATCAGGGAATGTCTCACTAGGACTTAAAAGTAGCTGCTATTGGTCCATTCCTCTAAGAGGGGTTTTATTTTGTTGTTCCTGACAAAGCCACTTAGTGAGCAGTTGATCACTACCATTGATCTCTGAACTGACTCCCTTCTGCTCTGCTCATCCATAAATATGTCTGGTGCTACAATAAAGGGAGGCAGGATAGACAGATAGTAGGGGACTCAGGTGCACATAAGGTCCAATCTAGCTCTACTGGGACAATTTGCAAAAGAATTAACAAGTCCCTGAATAATTGAAAGCTCACTGTTGGGCATATCCAATGGCTATCAGTGTTAGAGACATATTATTTAGTTTTATCTGACATATTATTTAGTGAGTCCCAGTCCATGAGACTGGGACATATCTGACTTTTCTTCTTGACAATTTCTAAGGTTTTTTTTGAGAAACTAGTTAAAAGTTAGTAAAAAAAAAAGTTAATAAAAGAGAAGGCTAGTTAAAAGTATCACGATAGGCATTTTATATGTCAATATATTTCTGTTACTTGGAAAATTTGCTACAGACATGATATGATGCATTAGAAACTCAGGTGGGAGATTAAACATCATGTAAAATGAAACTCCCAGAGGAAACTGAAAGAACCCCAATAAGGGTTTTGTTTATACTTCCATTGTTCAAGGATTCGTATCTAGCTTCCTCAGCAAATAGCTGTTTCTGGCCTCCATGGCAAGAGTAAGAATGCGTGCCCAGTTATTGGCCAGCCCAAGGTAGAAGTCTGTGTTTCCCACTTAACAGTCGTGTTCCATCAGGCAACAAACTTTTATCCAATTCCTACTATGTGCTAAAAGCAGGAAATAGAAGGAAAGGACAGAGGGACATCAAATCCAGTCTTTGACCTCAAGACGTTCCCAATTAATGACGGGGACAACATGCGTGTATGCACACATACAAGCCCCTATGTGTGTTCACAAGCTCTATTCAAGATAAATTGGAGATAACTGACAAAGGGAAGGAACCAGCATGTGTGACTGAGAAAATCCCAAATTCTCTTTTATTATCTGTAAAGGGGAGACCATCAAAGGACCATCGATTTAGAACAGATGGGAAAGGTGTCCATCCAAGCTCTTTTCCTCTGCCCATTTAATAGAAAAATCCCCCAAAATGAAGGACCTGCCTGAGATCACACAGACAAAACGAAGGTTTTAGTCTCCATGCAGAAGGTAGATGAGGGAGAATATACTACCTGTTATGTGCAGAAGAACTCCGAGGAGAGTTTAGCAAATTTTCTAGCTGTCATGAACATCTTCCTCCTCCCCCAATACCCAGGTTGTTCTATATTCAGTCTAGCGATTTTAGATATAATTTTTTTATGAATTTGTCACTGATTTGGTATGTTAATTTTTTTGCACCCATAAGGAGTTTATTCCAACAAAATCTTAAAATATAGCTTAATGTCTCAACTTGCTATTTGGAATTTTCTTTCTCTATTTTGCATATGTAACACGATTGACTCTGTTGCTGTTCTCTCAGGAACAGATTTGTTTCTTCTGCCCCCCAGCCCAGGATGTTAGCCCACTCTGAGGGGTTTGTGTGTGGCTGTTCTCCGCCAGTGACTTCAACTACTACCCAGTTACTTTTTACCCATTTTAGGGGGCCAGTGACTAGTCTCCCCCCACCCCAGTTCCATTTGATCATTTAACATCAATAAGTTTTTACATAGGGATAATTACTTGTAAAACAAATGTACAATATATTGGGGACATTAACAACCCTGAGTCCCTGAAGGGGCGACTGTGCTAGAAATTTAGCGCAGTCCTTTAAGCATTGGTCCCTCCAAATTTATATCCAGGAGTATCATTACTATTCTATGGACCGGAGTCCTAGACCAGTGTGCATTCCTCTAGATGTTGATGCTGGGCTGACTACACCTGACTTGGATTTCTGAACTTTTGGATCCTAAAGCTTGAGCTCTTAGACCACAGTGGAGATTCCATTGCCTGCACCTAGAAAATTAAAAAGAGTGAATGTAACAGAAAGAACAAACCTGAAGGCCCCTTTTTTGAGAGCTGGGGGTGTGGAGAAGGTACTTCTCAGAGGAAGCCACTGATGAAGAATCCACCTCATTCAGTCAGACAAAATACAGAAAAAGCCCAGAGCCAATGCGGCATAAAGAAATCAACAATTGTTGAAGAGAGCCAACTGCCCCCAGAGAGGACTGTGGGAACTGAGTGTGGATTGCAACAGAGCATTTCCCCCCTTTTTGTTGTTTGCTTGCACTTTGTTTTCTTTTTTCATTTTTTTTCTTTTTGATTTGACTTTTCTTGTACAGCAAGATTATTGTATATATATATATATATATATATGCCTATATTGGATTTAACAAATATTTTAACATGTTTAACATATATTGGATTAGTTGTCATCTAGGGGAAGGGGAAGGGAAAAGAGGGGGAAATTTGGAACGCAAAGTTTTCTGAGGGTCAATGTTGAAAAATTATCCATGCATGTGCTTTGAAAATAAAAATCTTTCATAAAAAATTGCTATAAAAATAGCAAAGATAAAAAGAGGGCAAAATCAACAATTTCAGTTGCATAGCCAGCGCAAAAAACCATTTTCTAACCACGTGTTAGGCTTACCAGGAACAACTGAAGGATGCAACTGGTGCTCTAATCCTCACCATTGTGAGCCCCCAAAGCAATTCCCTAATGTCCTCCACATGGATAATGCCATCTTGCCAAAGTGATGGGATCAGCATTACACTCCCATTACATTTGACCTAAAGGGAAAAAAATTCAAATTATACTTTAGAATCCGTTTACTGTATGAACTTGAAAGATAACAAAGCAGAGTTCTGATACTCCCAAGTGGCTGCCTCTCAGTTGCTTCTAGTGAGCCTTGAATTCCCAACTCTGTTCACAACATTTTTTTCTTCCCAAGGGAAGCTAAAGCTTCTATAATCTTTAACAGAAAAGAGATACAGTCAATCCTCCATTTTCACAGAGTAACATTTCTAGAAAATGATGCAAAATTTAAAAATGAGAGTATCGGTAATGTAGAGAATTTCTCAATTGATGCATTGAGAAATTTGAGAATATGGATACATTGAAACTACGGGAAATAGGGAGTTAGGTGCCCGTGACCAGCAAAAACTTATCTTTTGCTAAAGATGGTGGAAAATATGTTTTCTGCATATAATTTCTTATAACAAAGCATTGATTCTGATAAGAAGCACTTCTCTCAGTACAGTAATCATGAAATAATTGTGAGATGCAAAATATTTTTCTTACTAGCACTTTCTTCTCTTTTTGTGGATATAACATATCAATCAATGTCAAACTTCTGGTTGACAGTGGCTAAAAACATACCAGCACAGTTTATCTAATATCTTTGCTTTTTCCACTAAGCCAAAGAGTCCAAATAACTTGCACCAGCTATGGGGACATAATTACAGAACAAAACTTGAGTTTTAAAGGCAAACAATGAAAATAGGCAGTGAATGAATGGGGAGCTTTTTACTCTAGGATGTTGGGTGAAACAAGGCCAGTGAAGTCCATAGTAGGATGGCAGCTATGTGTATCAAGGCTTGCAGTTGTTTGTCTAAAGCACGTAGCTGCATATGAGTGGCTGCCAAAACAAAAGTGGGAATAAAATTATGGGAATGTTTGAAGTCACAAAGTTAAATGTGTGAATGATGAAGATTAATTGTATTGTTCAAGCCTTTTTCTAAATATCACAATCCTATCTATCTATCTATTTTTAATATACATTGTTTTATGAATCATGCTGGGAAGGGAAAAACCAAGGAAGAATTAAAAAAAAAAAAAAAAAACAGAAAAAAGTGAACACAACATGTGTTGCTTTATATTCAATCTCCACAGTTTTTTTTTCTGATTGCAGATGGAATTTTCTATCCAAAGTCTATTGGGATTGCCTTGGTTCACTGAACCATAGAGAACCAAACTTTTCACAATTGATCATCGCCCATTCTTGCTCTTATTGTGCACAATGTATTCCTAGTTCTGCTTGTTTTGTTCAGCATCAGTTCATGTAAATCATTACAGGACTTTCTAAAGTCAAGTTGCTCATCATTTCTTACAGAACAATAATATTACATAACCTTCATATATCACAACTTATTCAACCATTCTCCAATTGATGGGCATCCACTCAGTTTCCAAACTTTTGCTCCCACAAGAAGAGCTGCTACAAACATTTTTCCCTCCTTTATGATCACTTTGGGAAAGAGACCCAGTAGTGGTACTGTTGGGTCAAAAGGTAAACGCAGTTTTATAGTCCTTTGAGCATAGTTCCAAATTGTTCTTCAGAATGGTGAGCTCATTTCACAAGTCCACCAACAATGCATCAGTGTCCCCCTTTTCCCATATCCCTCCTAACATTTATCATTATCTTTTTCTGACAATCTCACAGGTGTGAGGTGGTAAACATTATAATTCTGAATGGGAATAAGAGAACAGTCTTGCATAATGGTATGAGTACTTGTTGTTGTGTATCCTTTAT
>NC_133620.1:32586487-32587919 GCF_048593235.1 Sminthopsis crassicaudata | reverse complement strand
CCTCTCTGTATTTCTCCTGTTGGTCATTTCTTACAGAACAATAATATTCCATAACCTTCATATACCATAATTTACTCAACCATTCTCCACTTGATGGACATCCATTCAACTTCCAGCTTCTGGCCACTATGAAAAGGGCTGCCACAAACATTTTGGCACATACAGGTCCCTTTCCCTTCTCTAGTAGTTCCTTGGGGTATAAGCCCAGTAGTAGTATGGCTGGGTCAAAGGGTATGCACATTTTGATAACTTTTTGGGGCATAATTCCAGATTGCTCTCCAGAATGGTTGGATTCTTTCACAACTCCACCAACAATGCATCAGTGTCCCAGTTTTCCCACATCCCCTCCAACATTCGTCATTATTTGTTCCTGTCATCTTAGCCAATCTGACAGGTGTGTAGTGGTATCTCAGAGTTGTCTTAATTTGCATTTCTCTGATTAATAATGATTTGGAACACTCTTTCATATGAGTGGAAATAGTTTTAATTTCATCATCTGAAAATTGTCTGTTCATATCCTTTGACCATTTATCAATTGGAGAATGGTTTGATTTCTATAAATTAAAGTCAATTCTCTGTATATTTTGGAGATGAGGCCTTTATCAGAACCTTTAACTGTAAAAATATTTCCCAATTTGTTACTTCCCTTCTAATCTTGTTTGCATTAGTTTTGTTTGTGCAGAAACTTTTTAATTTGGTGTAATCAAAATCTTCTATTTTGTGATCGATAATGGTCTCTAGTTCTCCTCTGGTCATAAATTCCTTCCTCCTCCACAGGCCTGAGAGGTAGACTATCCTCTGTTCCTCTAATCTATTTATGATCTCGTTCTGCATAAAGAACTCTTGAAATGAAAATTTCCTTAGACAGAGATTGGCACTTCACCCATAATTTATAGCGTTAGAGTAGAGGTTCCTCATCTTTTTTATGTCAGGGTCCTTTAGACAACCTAGTGAAGACAAGGGCATTTGCTCAGAATAATGATGAGTATGTTCATTATCGGATACAATTTTTTTGCTCCCAAGTTCCCAAGCACCTCCCCCTCCAACTCCACCTGGTGCACCAGGCAGCTTTGTGATTTATCTACACTCCCACCACTGGCAGATGTCAGAGGCTGCAGGAGGGTCTTATGGCATCCTGACTCCAAGCCTGGCCCTCTGTCCACTGGCTGCCTCTCATCAAAGCACACGTCCTAAAATGTACAAAGGACAGGAGCTCTGCAGGCAGTGGTTAAGTGCTATTGCTTCTGGGGAGGGCCCGGCACTATCACACATTTGTTGGTTCTATGTTTAAGTACGACTAGTTTGGTCTTCAAGTTGCCCATAATAGTTCCTGAAAATGTCCACATCAAGATCCCTGGGTCCAATCTTTTGGTGACTTTTTTCTAACTCCAAACAAATCATCTGGCATTTATTAACCGCATACCAAGTGCCG
>NC_133620.1:32578987-32581487 GCF_048593235.1 Sminthopsis crassicaudata | reverse complement strand
ATTTATATATAGATTTACTTAATCTCTTTTTACAATAGTATTTTATCTTTTAAAATTAATACAAAGACAATTTTTAATATTCATTTTTTATAAAATCTTGAGTTCTAACTTTAATCCTTCCCTTCTCCCCAAGATAGTAGGTCATTTTACATAGTTTTAATATAAGTAATCTGTCTTATGTTCTTTTTTTTTCTTGGCAAGGCAGTTGAGATTAAATGAGTTGCCCAGAATCACACAGTTGGTGAATGTTAAGTGTCTGGCGTCAGATTTGAACTCAGGTCCTCCTGTCTCCAGGGCTGGTGCTCTATCCATTGCTCCATCTGATTTCTTCTTTTGAAGTGAGTTTCTTGTTTCTTTTATATGCATGCTGCCTTTATAGTTTGGGGAACAGCAGTGCTCCCCTTCTCATCGCCAACCCCTTCAACCATCATTGTGGATATGGGACCTACCTTCCTTATCAGCACCAGCAACAACTGCTACCCAGTTGTCAGCAGCAGATAAAATTGGTAACTGACAAATGCTACAAATTGGGGCTTGATTTATTATTTTGTTGATAGTTTAGACTTTAGAAAGTGATGGAGAAAATAAATGTAAATAATGTGGATTAAACTGAAAAGGGCTTTTTTTCTCTCTCCGGAGAGCTGGTTGCTAAACATTTACCAGTATACTGTAACTATCATACAAGTTGCAGAGCCAGGATTTTAAGCTGTGTTTTCTGACTTCAAACCCATTGCTATCTCCATTTCATCAGGATCCCTCTAAAGGAGGGAGTGACCACCTTTTGTGGTTGGGGATGGCTTCATGAGAGAAACTCCCCCTTTTGCCTTGAAGAACATATTGCTCTGAGCAACAATCAGCTGCATCTCTGTCTAGAAAAATATGAGAAAAAAAATAAGATGTGGATTCCTGTTATTTTGAAAGCCTTTGTAAATCTAAGTTTGATTGGTTTTGTTACTGGTCAAAATTGTGCATAATAAATTATTCCTTTCTTTAGAAGTATCATTTTCCATATACTCTTAAGAAACAAATTCATGAACTTGGCTTTAATCAAGATTTCACCAAGACTTTGATCTAATCTATGTTTAATAACAGTCAAAGATTCATTGACATAGATTTTCATGAGTGAGCATTGGCTTGGAAATTCGGGGAATAAGAAATTGTTCATACCCTTTGACCCAGTTGGGACATATAATCTTAGTAGGTCAACAACAAAAGCGTTCTCATATAAAAGAATTTTTAACACAATATTCTTTGTGCTAACCTAGAAATAAAGTCGTTCTCTTCACTTGGAGTTGTTGTTGAATAGATTGTTGTAAAGGAATTTAATGGAGGAATTCAGAGAAACCTAGGAAACTTTATATAAAGCAGTACCAGAAAAAGGACCAGACAGAAGTCACAGCTACATGGTTGGTGTTTTGTTTTTCAATCATGTCCAACTCTTCGAGACCCCATTTGTTTTTTGTTTGTTTGTTTTTTATAAAGAGATTGGAACAGTTTACCATTTCCCTCTGCAGCTCATTTTACAGATGAGAAAACTGAGGTAAACAGGATTAAGTGATGTGCTCAGGGTCACACAAGTGAGGAAGTATCTGAGGCTGGATTTGAACTCATAAATGTGAATCTTATGAATTCCAGGTTCGTACCCTATGCACTATGGCACCCCTTAGCTGCCCGCATAGCTACATGATAACAGCTAATATTTTTGCTGCCCTTTCAGGGTTTGCAAAGCACTTACCGTGGGTTAGCATGTTTGATCCTCACAATTAGCACGTTTGATCCTCACAATAAGCTTATTTTTATTATTTCCGGGAAAATTTGGCAGTCAGAGGTGAGGTAACTCACAGAGAGTCATACATTTAGGTAAGTGTTCTCTCTTAACCTAAAACCAGAATCGGACCTCTATGCCACGTTTCTTTTATAGCTGCAAAAATACTCTTGGAAATGTAAACGAAAACAACATCTAAAGGTCATGGAATTTAGGTAATTCGAAGGAGCAATCTTAGTCATAGACAAGATCTTTTCATTGGAAAAATGGACCATTATGGGCCCAGAATATCATCCATGCCAATAGACATGGTTGACTGATTAGTAGTTTGGTTTTGAACATTGTTTGTCAGAGGTGGGGGTAGGATGAGATCAATGGTAGGAATATCTGAATAAATATAATTATTTATTATTTTATTAATTAATTATATATATTTATACATAATATAAATTATTTATAATTTATTAATATTGATTTATTATATATTTATATATAATATAAATTATATATAATTTATTAATATTAATTTATTATTTTATTATTTTCTACACATAATTGTGTAGAAAAAGTTAAAGGCATCAGTTGAAAAAATTTTTGAACAAATTTATGATTGTCCCATGAGAGGCAAAAGTTGGGCAATGATGCTTTCATTATGAGAACAATTTTGGCTACTTTAGCAATTTCTCTTCTCCACAAAGTACAATGTTGGGGCAAACAAAGCTTGAATCTCGCTTT
>NC_133620.1:32523987-32573987 GCF_048593235.1 Sminthopsis crassicaudata | reverse complement strand
TTCGTGGAGAAACTGAATTCTCTCTGGATTGCCCTTGTCCAAGAGGAGAGAAAGGATTCTAGGAAGATTCATGAGCTGGCTAATCACTTGCAGATGGTATTGAATAGGGATGGAGATTCTCTTGCTCCGTTTACAGTTAGGTGCCGGTTAGTGCCAAGAATCCCCCGAAATGGGGACTGTTGCATGTGTTTAAATTCACACTATTCAATGTTACAATTATGCAAAATATGGCCATTGGTTTCTGCCCAAAGAAAATGCGCCGTGCTATTGGAATAATACAATCACTTCAGAGGATTCATTGTTCCCAGTAATTGGGACCTGGCTTTACTTCTCTCTCCAAGGTGTCCCTGCTCTGTAAGGGAGACGATGAAGTTTGAGCACTGGTTTCTCAAATAAAAAATCTGGGTGGGGAGGGAGGTAATCAGAGAGAGAGAGAGAGAGAGAGAGAGAGAGAGACAGAGAGAGAGAGAGAGAGAGAGAGAGAGAGAGACAGAGAGAGAGAGACAGAGAGAGACAGAGAGAGAGAGAGAGAGAGAGAGAGAGAGACAGAGAGAGAGAGACAGAGAGAGAGAGAGACAGAGAGACAGAGAGACAGAGAGACAGAGAGACAGAGAAATAAAAAGAGACATAAATGGACAGAGACAGAGAAACAGAATCAAAGAGAGAAAGGGAGAGATAGACACATGCTTCTATGAATGAACACACACACAGAAATACACACACACACACACACACACATATATATATATACATTCACACACATGAAGTCTTCCAAGCTTCAGTGGAATTCTTCTGGGGAAAGGACGCTTGAGAGTTTTAGTGGGAATACTCAGCACAAGCAATACAGATTTTCATTAAAAATTAGACCAAAGAATGTTCTCTTGAAGCCTACAAATTCATAATATTGCCTTCTTGTGAAGAAATGATTTCTGTAAGCTTTTTTCAATCCTGATGGGTTCTTCTTCCCTAAAAGAATGAATCCATCTTTACAGAAAAAGGAAGCTTTTATCTTCTATTTACATTCATGTCTTCTGAGAGCCGGCTGGAAGACTTGTCATTTAAATCAGTTTTATGTGGTATGCTTATTAATTCTTCTGCTTCATTGACATATCTCATTTGAGGCCTTCTAACTCATGAAGATCTCACCGTACGTAGCATACACTAAGTGCTTAATGAATGCTTTTTTTTCCCATTCATTCATTCATTCCTTCAGGTCACAAATATCAGGATTCGGACATTTTACCTCTTGGAGGAATAATTACCCATTGTTATACAGTGAAGTCAGATACAATTCTAGATCCTTTGGTCCCCAGAATAAAGCTAATCATTTGATAACCCTAGAACAAGAATCTATCATTTGTGCAACTGATTGTATAGTGGATAGAATGCTGGATTTGGAATCAGGAAAGATGTGAGTTCGAATCTCACATTTGTCACTTTCTAGGTGTATGAGCCGGGCATATTTTATCAACTCTCTGAGGTTCAGTTTCTCTGTCTGTAAAATGAGGATAATGATCACAGTATCTCCTATGGCCATTGTGGAACTCCAGTGAGATATTGTTTAGAAAGTGTTTTGCTGATTTTAAAATACTGTATATCAACTATTATTATTTTGACTGATGACCAGATTCTCTGGGTAAAAAAAAGAAATGTCTGGGAAAATGCTATTTAAAAAATATAATATTTCTTCCAATGTGAAGATGATAGTTTAAGGTCTGAATCCCTCCCAAATTCCCAAAACTTCAAATACAAAAACTCACTAAAGAAACTCCTTAAAAATTAGAATTAAGCAAGGAGAAGTTAATAACTCTTTGAGATACAAAAAGATAATTTTAAAAGTTTAAAAAAATAGAGGAACAGGATATCTGGTTGTGCAGTGGATAGAGCCCCAGGCCTTGAAGTCGGGAGGACCTGAGTTCAAATGTGGCCTCCGACACTTAACACTTCCTGGCTGTGTGACCCTGGGCAAGTCACTTAACCCCAATTGCCTCAGCAAAAAAAAAAAAAAAAAAAAAAGTAGAAGCAGAAGAAGCAGAATAAGGAAGAGAAGGAGGAGGAGGAGAAGAAGAAGTGAAATTTCTCATTAAAAAAAACTGATCTAGAAAATAGGTCCAGAAGAGATAACATAAGAATTATTGGATTGAACTTCCTAAGAAAAAGTCCACAGGACCAGATAGATTCAGAAGCAAATTCTATCAAACATTTAAAAAACAATCAATCCCAATACTATAACTATTTGGGAAAATAGGTGAAGGAGTTCTATCAAATTCTTTTACAATACAAATATGGTGCTAATATATAAACCAGGAAGAGCCAAAACAAGAAGAGAATTATAGACCAATTTCCTCAATGAATATTGATGCAAAAATTTCAAATAAAATACCAGCAGAAAGATTACAGCAATATATCACAAAGATCATACACGATGACTAAGTGGGATTTATACCAGAATGCGGCATTGATTCAATATTAGGATAACTATCAGCAGAATTGACCATAACAAAGCCAACAGAAATCATATGATTATCTCAATAGACACAAAAATAGATTTACTCCCACAGAGGTCCAATTGCCTCATTTTATGCATAAGGATAGAAACATAAGTAGTAAATGAGAAAGTCAAAATTTTAATTCATGTCATCGGACTCCAAATATAGGGATCTTTCTAGTCTACTGTGCTTCCATGTATATAGGTGTGATTTAATAGATAAGAACATGTATAGGATATTGCAAATATCTTTGTATGGCTTTTAAGGTTAAAATATAAATGACTAATAAGGAGATGATACTTGAGACAAAGAGAGAAATGGAAAGAGAGTCCTTAGCCGAAGTCAACTGGCTCAGGTGAGTTATATCCCAGGATCTTAAAACAGCTTTCAGATGTGATTACTCACCTATTATCCATGACCATGAAAAATCATGAACATGAGAAGCACCTTGGGACTGAAGGTGACATGTTCCAATTAAAGAGAAAGAGAAGAGGGAGGAGAGAAGAATGCAATCTTCAGAACAAACCAATGAACTTATCTTTCATTCCTGGAAAAATTCTATAATGTATTATTATTATTATTTACTATTCTTTTAAAATTTTTAAGTTACAAATTCTCTCCCTCTCTCTAGCTCCTCTTCCATATTGAGAAGTCAAGCAATATGTTACCCATTATACATATGAAGTTATACAAAACATATCTCTCATTCAAGGGATAGTTAATGAACAATTAGATGAAGAATTAGTGATCACAAATACCTCCCTAACTCGGCACTTAGAAGTTGCAATTAAGGCTCCTGGAAATGGGAAATGGTTTAATTATTCTCATTACTTCAAGTTATTACATCTGTTGGACTATTTTCCCAAAATTATATATCACAAACCTCCACCGATGTATTTCTCTTTAGCAATCAGCCACTTGACACAATTAGTTAAAAGCAAAAAACATTCATTAAAATGGAATAGTACTCCTTTCTCCCATTTACTGGGGGATGAACTCTTCCATAGATGCGTAGAGTATCAGTGGGAAAAGTCGGCACATTGTTAGTGAAATACAGATGTAGAGAATCCATGTAGTCTAGGATATATGTGTCTGGTACCGCAGTATTCCACTAACTTTTCTGTTGTCATAGTGATCTCCCAGGTGGACTTAAAAAGCCAGGTATGTTTTCTAGATCATAGAGTCAAAACAGAGAGCAGCCTCAGAAAGTGTAAATGGCGGAAGTCTAGGGGAGAGCCTGGCAGGAGGGATTTGAACCTCCTCAGTGAAAGTAGCTTTAAGAAGTGTGGATCCTAGAATGGAAAAGAAAACAGGTCCAGCTAGTAGGAGAAAGATATGAAAAGGAAAAGTCATAGGGAGTCTAGGGAGTCACCTGCCCCTATTTTGTCTATATTTCCTCTGGAAAGCATACCTGGCTTTTTAAAGACCACCAGCCATTGGTTAGCATCTGCTCTCTAGTTTGATCAAGGAGGACTTACTGCTTCTAAAGGAATAATAAAGTACAAACCACATTTATACACATTTATACCTTGTTGTTTCTGTTACTACTACTACGACCGGCTAACATTTATATAGACTTACTATGTGCCAAACATTGAGCTAAATGCTTTACCATTATTTGATCCCCACAACAACCCTATAAGGTAAGTTCTGTTACAGCTCCATTTTACAGATGAAGAAACTAGGCAAACAGAGGTTAAGTGACTTAGATTCATACAGCTAGTAAATGTCAGAGTGCAGATTTGAAGTCAGGTCCTTCCGACTCCCTGCCTGGCACTTTATCCACTTGGCCACCTAGATGCCCCATCTTCCCTATAACTTCATCAAGTAGATGGGGACAAGGAGTGTCTTGCTGAAGTATTTTCTAACCCCTCCAACATACATATACACACACATATGGAGAACTCCAATGACTTTAAAAGTCAATCGTGCCAGAATTAGCTAATTTCATTTTTGGGTAGGATTACTTTACTTGCAAATGAAGACAATTCTGGAGATAAATTTACTCAGGTTTCAGCAGTATTCGATAAAGCATTCCATATTTTCCTTGTGAAAAAGATGGAGAGGTGTGGATTAGATGATAAATATAGTTAGATGGTTTTAGAACTGCTTGGATGACTGAGCCAAACACAGCGAATATTTACCCATGGTTCCATGTCAGCTCAGCAGGAGATCCACAGTGGAATGCCCTGAGGATCTGCTCTTGTGCTGTTTAATATAAAGACACCATCATCAGATTTGCAGATGACACTAAGCTGGGAGGGAGGGATGGTGAGCACCATGAGGGACAGCACTAAAATTCCAAGAGATCACAATAAGCTCAAAACTCAGCTGAATCTAATAAGAGGAAATGGAATGAGGATGAAATGTTGTCTCACATCTGGATTCCAGAAATTGACATCATAAGAACTGGGGTTTTCTTGGCGAAGATATTGGAGGAATTTGTCATTTCCTTCTCCAGCTCATTTTACAGATGAGGAAACTGAGGACAATAGTGTTAAATAATTTGCTCAGGGTCACTCAATTAGTAAATGTCTGAGACTACATTTGAACTCGTAAAAATGAGTCTTCCTGACTCCAGATGCGGTACTCTAATCACTGAGCCTCCTAGCTTTAGGGACTTTGGGGGATCGTCTGATAAACTTAGGCCTTGATTTTTATATGGGAGAAAAATGAAATTTAAAGAAAGGATGAATTTGACCAAAGTATAGAAGAGTCAGTCAGCTGTTATTGGAATTGATGCTGAACCAAAGGAGAGTCAGATAGAACTAGGATCTCTTAGATTCACTGACTGTCAGAGCTGGAAGGCAGAGCAGAGAATTCTACCATCAAAACTATGTTTAAACACTTCATTTTCTCAAACAGAAAGAGAACTTGGGTTTCCTCCAGTTGGGATCTGGATCCAGGTTTCCCTGACTCCCAGACAAGCAGTCTATCTATCGGGCCATGAAGCCTTCTAATATTGTAGAGGGCTGGAAATCTGAAAAGGTGTATTTCTAAAGACAGCAAAGTATTTAAGGCTAATTAACTACTCAATGTGAGCTAATGGCTCTATATGACATGGTAATGTGATGGCTGCTTGCTGAATGTGTTGTGATGAGGTAATCAGAGGCAAGGATTGGAGGGCTGAGGGAGAGGGTCAGACTCTCTGGACCCAACTAAGCTGAGGAGAGAAGACTTCAATCTCCAGACTTCTGAGTCCAGGATTCAGCTTTAATGAGCCCTGTGGCAGCTTGCCTGCCTCCTTTATTTCTCCTCCTAAAGACCAAGGACTTTGATTGATCCTGACTCTGACTGATTTCCAGGCCCTCCAGAGAGCTATCCCAGACCTTACATCTTGGCGCCCGACATGGGCAAACACATCAAAGGGCCGAGCCACGAGACTGATGAGAGACTTAAATGCCTGTTCTGACTACAATCCTCTTCTCCAGTTAAAAGTTTTCCTCGATCACCACCTGCTACAACCATCCAGAAGTGACAGTGCTGCTTGCATCCCTCAGTGTGCAACCATGCTGTGGGGGGGAAGTAACAGCAAAAAACAAAAAAGGGGAATTGTTACAGGTCAATTCTCTGAGAGTTTCCACAGCTGTGGATCATAGCATCTAAAGGAGCTGCAGGGCAGCCTTTGCTGACACAGGTGTTGCTGACTGAGAACGAGATAAATTGGATAGGAGGGAAGAGGAGGAGGTCAGACAAAGCAACGGCCTCTCAGTCAGAGAGGTCAGAGAACAGTACCTGCCTCTCAGTCTCCTTGTTATCATCCTCTCACAAGAGGATCTCCAGCAGCCACTGTCAGGTGGCTCCTGTGTATTCCAACAATGTACAGTTTGAAACCTTTGGACATCGTTCCAATTGCTTTCCAGGATGGTTGAATCTAACTTGAGTTTTTTGGGACACCTTTCTTTTATATAATGAATAATTCTCAACTTGCGGTTCAGTCACGTCAGAATCTTTGTAACTCCATTTGGGGTTTTCTTGGCAAAGATACCGGGGTGGTCTTCCGTTTCCTTCTCTAGCTCATTTTACAGATAGGGAAATTGAAGCAAACAGGGTTAAGTCACACAGCTAGAGAGTCCTCTGGACAACAAGGCACTCAAATCAGTCTATTCTTTAAAAAATTAATTCTGTAAGAAATGAACAGCAGGCTGATTTCAGAAAGACCTGGAGAGACTTCCATGAACTGATACTTAGTGAAGTGAGTAGAACCAAGAGAACATTGTGCACAGCAACAAGATTATGTGATGATCAACTGTGATGGACTTGGTGATTCAGGCCAATTCCAATAGACTTGTGATGGAGACAGCCATCTATTTCCAGAGAGAGGGCTGTGGGGGTTGAATGTGGATCACAACATAGTATTATCACTTTTGCTGTTGTTGTTTGCTTGCTTATTATTTTCTCTCATTTTTCCTATTTTGATCTGATTTTTCTTGTGTAGCATGATAAATGTGGAAATGTGTTTAGAAGAATTGCACATGTTTAACCTATATTGGATTGCTTGCTGTCTGGGGTGGGGAGGGAGGGAGAAAATTTGAAACACAAGATTTTGCAAGGATGAATGCTGAAAACTGTCTTTGCATGTATTTGGAAAAATAAAACACTATTAAAAAGGAAAAAAAAAGGAAAGCAGGGAATGAGATAGATGAATAGTAGCAATAGAATCAATAAACATGAGTTTAGGCATATTTCAGGAGATAGTGGAGGAGAAAAGGGCCTGGAGTGCTAAGATTCATGGGCACACAACTGAACAACAACAATCTGGGGCTTCTTTTGGGTAGAAGCATTGAGAGATGATAGACACTGACAAGGAGGATGAATATTTCTGATTGGACAATTCTAATTGAACAAATGTACATTGAAATTGTAATGTATGTGCTGGCATATATGTTTCTAGGCATGTTCAAAAATTAGCTAGGTTAAATTCTCTTTACTACTGTGTAAAGAGAAAAAATTTGTCATCTGAGGATGCTGTAATAAAAATCTTAGTGGAAGCTCCCGAGCCTTGTCTAGAAACTTAAGGTGACAACTGAGAAGAAGATTACACTTTCTCAAGTGTGCTCTGTAAGTATGTTTTAGAGAAAAATCAACAATTCGAAGAGACTCTGGGTGCTTCCGTTATTTCTTCAGATAAAACAAATATATTCAGAAAAGATGACATTTCTCAAGAGAGAACAAGCTGTAAACCAAAGGGAAATGAACATATGACATTAGATCTTTGGGGACTATAAAACTCTTCTATCTTTTTTCCATCTTTTTCTTGTGCAGCTATGATCACATATTTTTGAATATTTTATTTTTCCTTGGAAAAAAAACAACCTATTTGTTCCCTCAGCCTTCCCTTCCTATTCTCTCTAATTTCTCTCCTCTTTGTATTCCAGCTTTTGCCCTCACCATCCAATTAAAATTGGTCTCTCAAAAGTTATGTATAGTCTCTTAATTACCATATCTGATGGCCTTTTCCCAGTCCTCATTCTTCTGGACCAATTGTGCATTTGATGCTGGTGACCACCATCTTTTTTGGAATATTCTTTCCCTTCTTGGTTTTTAAGTGCCATTAATCAATCCCAGTTTTCCTCCTTCCTGTCTGACTGCTCCTTCTCACTCTCATTTTCTGGCTCATCCTTTATATTGTGCTCTTTAACTTTTGGTTGTTCCCCAAGGTCCTGCTTTAGGCAATTTTCTTCATTTTTACTCCCTTGGTAACCACAGCAGCCACCATGGGTTTAACTATTATACTTATAAAGATGATGCATATGTATATAAACTACACTTATACATATATGCACATATACATACATGAATGGCTATCATAGAGATACAGGAACAGTTGCGCAGTGGTTAAAGCACTGGACTTGGAATCAGGAAGATTCATCTTCACAAGTACTAATTCGGCTTCAGACATTTCCTAGCAGTGTGACTCTGGTCAAATTACTTCATTCTGTTTGCCTCAGTTTCCTCATCTGTAAATTGAGCTATATATAATATATATAATTCACATTACAATTGAGCTTATTATGTTTCCCTGAAAAACCTCCCCTCTTATTAATTTTCCTGTTTCTGTCAAAGGTACCACCATTCTTCCTCTCCAGATTAATAACGTCAGTATGATCCTAAACTCCTTACTCTTCCACACATGTTCAATCACTTGTCATATCTTGTTGTTTTTACATTATAATGAGAATTTGAAATCTCAAATATGAGAATCTGATTTTTGGACTGTGTGAATGTTGCTTTGCCATTTCCCCCCATCTCTGTTTTGTTGTTGTTGTTAATAATCACATAATTTTTGAATTTATATATATGTGTATACATACATACACATATATGTTATATGTTTTATAGAAAGTGAAATTTTATATAGAGAGACTACAACAAATATATAGATTAGACATATATATGTATGTATTACACACACATCTTAGGTCTTGCATCAGCAAAGCTCACAAGTGTGATCAAAGAATTGTCTTTCTTTTTCACCTCAAGTTGGAAGAGGTTCATCGAGGACTGTGACTTTGGAAGCTGAAGTCTGGTACGTAGGGCCACTGGAGAGATCGGCTAAGACTCAGAACTTGAAGTATCTCGGCATTTATTTGATTGAATAATGTTCCTGTAACTGGTACACATACCCAGGCTATTGCCTGCTCACACGATTGATTTTGTTTTTGCTGTATCTCTTCAGTGCCCAGGTTAAAGATAACACATTAAAGAGAATGCAGGATTCTGAAAATCTTCTTCCCCTTTCTTTCTAAAAGTTCTTGATAAGATAATCCAACTGGGCTGAGACTGAAAATGATCAAATTTTGATGCTAAGAACATGAGTTCCTAGAGTTCTCCTTTTTCCTCCTCTTTGCTCTTGGAAGAGACGTCTTGTCAGACTGTCCATTCCATTCAGGGGGCAGAGAAAGCTGCTCCCGGGTTTTGCCAGTTTACTCTAGAAAGTGGAGATTTCAGAGAAGGCCATAAGGACAGGGCTACTCCCTGACTGTGCCTACCTGAGGTAGGCCTGGGGATCAGAGTAGCCAACCAGGGACCAGAACATGGAAAGGTGAGTCCAGATCAGGTATGCAGATAGTTCCAGAGGAGTTTCTGAAATCCTCAGAGAATGGTGAAGAGACTGATCTGAACTCCAGTTTCTCTCTTGTTTACATTGTTCTAATCTAGAACTGAGTTAAGCACCAATACTTATCCCTTTATTTCCATGACCTATGGAGTACAGAAGAAATGGACAAGATAAGGTTTGATGAAGTCTCCAAGTAGCTTAGTCTGAGTCTTTTCTACTTTGTCGTTTTTTTTTAAATATAACTACCCTTCCCTTCCTCAATTTTATTTTATTTATTTATTTTTTCCCCTGAGGCTGGGGTTAAGTGACTTGCCCAGGGTCACACAGCTAGGTTAAGTGTCTGAGGTCAGATTTGAACTCAGGTCTTCCTGACTTCAGGAATGGCATTCTATCCACTGTGCCACCCAGCTGCCCCTACTGTCTTAATTTTTTTTAAATAAACAATGTGACTGTGGGAAACTGTTTACCTATGTAATATAAATGAATAGGGTTGAAGCTAAATTAAATTTTTAAACCATATTTTTTTATTTTTAAAAATTTTTTTATTTTATTTATTTATAATTTTTTGACAGTATATATGCATGAGTAATTTTTTAACATTATCCCTTGTATTCATTTTTTCCAAATTTTCTCCTCCCTCCCTCTACTCCCTCCCCTAGATGACAGGCAATCCCATACATTTTACATGTGTTACAATATAACCTAGATACAATATATGTGTGTAAATATCACTTTCATGTTGCACATTAAGTATTAGATTCTAAAGGTATAAGTAACCTTAGAGAGACAGTAGTGCTAAGAGTTTACCTTCACTTCCCAGTGTTCCTTCTCTGGGTGTAGCTTAAACCATATATTTTTTTTTAATATTTTCAGCAACAATTTTGTATCAGTTACTGGACTGAAACTCAGAACTTCGTCAACCAAGGTTTCTTTCTTGTCCAGTCTTTTCAAGTCATTCATTTTGAGGAAATGGATGGTTTTAGCTTTGACAGGGGGTACAGTGAATAGAGCCCCAGGTGAGGAGTCAGGAAGATCTGAGTTCAAATCCAGCCTCAGACACTTATTAGCTCTGTGATCCTGGGTAAATCCTTCACCTCTGTTTCCCTGTCATCTGTAAAATGGGGATAATCATACCTGTTAACAACAACCTGCTGTTGTAAGGATCAGGTAAGTGATAATTATAAAGTATGTAGTGCAGTTCCTAGAATATAATAAGTCTTATATAGCAAGATAATAGTTATGAAGTGTTTGGCACCATGCCTGGAACATAGTAAGTGCTCTATAAATGTTAGCTGTTGTTGTTATTGAAAGGCAAATCTGAACATGTGTCAAAGAGACCTTGGTGGGACCACTGGGTTAGTAGTTTGAATATAGCATCCCCTGGTGGGAAAATTATATATGACATCCCTTCACTGGCTTGTTAATGAACCCTTTAATAAAGTAACCCTTTAGGCTTAAGATAGACAAGTGGAACTGGTATAGGATATTAAAATGCAGTAGCACTGAAAGTGTCCCCTGTGATGTCCACCAACTGTAAACAGACTGGACCTGTGTCACCTAATATATTATTTTCACATCATGAACTACAAAGTTGTTTGAAGGTATATTTTCTGCTGCTTGTCATGGCACAAAATTGCTAATTATAGCTCTTTTTTTTGGACTCCATCCTTCCACTTGCCCACCTGCTAAAATTGTTTTACTCCTTGAAGGTTAAGGGCTCCTCTCTCATAAAGCATTAAAAGCCCCCAGCTTGAGTTTTCTTATAGCTTTCTGCCTGTATTTCTCCTTTGATCTTGTCATAAGTTATTTGTTGTCAGACTTATTTGTGCTCAGGTCTTATTTCTGCCTCCTTGAGCGTAAGCTCCTTGAGAACATGGACTGTATTTCCTAGGGCTGGGCAGATACAAGGCTTGTCGCTGTAGTTTTCTGTCTTCCATTCTAGAAGTGGACCATGACATCAGGGAGGGGATGCTATGGCATGCAAGTGAATTGGATTTAAGGGAGGGAGGGCTGTGCAAAGTCACCACAGACGGGGAAACTGAGGCAGGCAAAGGTTAAAGTGACTTGCCCAGAGCCACTCAGCTTGTACATATGGGAGGTTGTAACAATGAGTCTGTTTTTTCTTCCTCAGCCAGATTATACCTGGAATAC
The DNA here is from genome assembly GCF_048593235.1 of Sminthopsis crassicaudata. Lineage (NCBI taxonomy): Eukaryota > Metazoa > Chordata > Mammalia > Dasyuromorphia > Dasyuridae > Sminthopsis > Sminthopsis crassicaudata. The sequence continues at coordinate 32,562,287 of NC_133620.1, read as the reverse complement.
TCTCAGTTCTAATGTCTTTATTTTAGGAAGGACAGTAACAAGTGTTGGATGTGGGTCACAGAACAACCACCAATGTTCTAAGTGAGGAGAGCCCTGAATCACTAAGATAAGGGTCTATTGTGTTTATTCTCCCATTTTCATAAAACAGAGAAGTACGTAGTATTTTCTAATTTAAATTTTTACTGATATCTTTGGTTTTTTACACCACCTTCTTTTCTAAATATGCCCCAGCATACTGTCCCACTCTCAGAACCATTCCTTATGACATATGAAAATGAAAAAATTGGTTTCAGACAAATAAAGGCATTCCTCTCCTGGGCCAAAGGAACGACGACTTTAATAAGCTCCTGCTGTACTAGAGCACTCCCCACTTTGGGGGAGAGAATAGGGAGGGGGATATAACCCTTTTCCTTATGGAACTTTGGGCCTAGTAGGGTGACAAGATGCAAAACCAGACAACTCTAGAGCATATAAGTGTGTCAGAGAACTGAGAAGGAACGGTGGATCCTTACTAACTGGGGATCTACAAAAGCTTTATAAAGGGAGTAGTTTTTAAGATTGTCATTTAAAAATGGGTAGAAACCCAAAAGAGAAGGAAGGAGGCTGGCTCTTCAGGCTATAGGAAAGAACCTTTATAGCAAAGTTCTTATTTTTTAAATTTATGGAATAAAAAACATTTCCACAATATAATATAATGAAAATGATGATCACACATGAAGCTATGAGTCTATTATATGCAACTTGCTATTCCTTTTAAATATATAACAAAGTTATCGTATACATTTCTTTTTTTTCTTCCTTTCTCCAGTCCCTACCCCAGAGATACCACTAAACACAAATAGCTGTGTATGTATATGTGTATATATATGTAAACATATATATACACATATATATGTATTATGTGTATATATTATATGTACACGGACACACATATTTACAAATATATATGTGTATATACATATATATATATACATATATATATATATATATATATATATATATATATATAAAATTACTATATATATCTTTATTTATCAGTTCTTTCTCTGGATGCAGATATCTTTTTCATGTCCTTTAGAGTTAATTTGGGCTTTTTTAATAGTCAAAATTCTTTTTATTTTTTAAAGGACAGTTCTTCCACAGTACTTAAAGGCATACTTGTGCTAAGTTATGCACATGTACCTGACAAAAATTTCCCTGGAGCACATTTCTGTTGGTCCACAAAAGGTTAAAGGTGAAACCCCTATTTAAGGGGTAAATGAAGGCTCCCCTTGGATGAGGCCTAAGTGGTATGTTTTTAAAATTTGCAGATAGAACAGAGCTAGGAGGTATAGCCGACATGTTGGACTCTGGGGTCAGTCCCCAGAGATCTCAACAGCTTGCTTTCTGATCAAATGAAATTGAAAAGGGATCATTGTCAAATCTTATACTGGGTTCAGAAAACCATTTTTGTTCATACAAGCTGAAAAGATTTGGTAAAGATTCGTCTGACACAGAACTAAGGTTTTTAGTGGACTATAAGCATCAACAGTGTAGTTTAGCAAGCACAAAAGCTGTTGTGATCTTAGGCAGCGTTAACAGAGGCAGGATTTCCATGAAGTGAGGCTGGAGATGATGCGTCCCTGTTTTTTCTGTCTTGGTCAGATTATGTCTGGAATACCAGTTCTACTGTCTTTATTTTGGAAAGAACAGTAACAAACTAGATCATGTTTACAGGAGGTCAACTAAATGGCGAAGGGTCCCCAAGCAATGTTATTGAGGATTGCTTGAAAGTGCTTGGAATGCTTATATGGAAGAAGACTCCATGGGGACATGATAATAATCTTCAAGTGTTTAAAGGTGTGTGATGTAAAAAAGGTATAGTTCAGGCATGGTGGAGACCCCCACTTTTGATCCGGTTCCCAGAGAAGTGGATGCTGCTCTCTCAGAATCTGAGGTGTGTGTGTGTGTGTGTGTGTCTGGCTGCACGTGGAGGAAGAGGACGCATTATTGTTCACCATTATAGCCAATGAGCCCCCACTAATGTGCTTCTCATTTACACAAAATCAACCAGTCCCTGTGACACATAAAATGTTTACTAAATAATAAAACAAAAACACTCCTAATCATAACATTTACTAAATATAAGGTGAAAGAAGGACAGATAAGTAGCAGTGGATAGAATTCCAGTCAGGAAGATTCATATTTCTGAGTTCAAATCTGGCCTTCAGATACTTACTACCTGTGTGGCACTGGGCAAGTCACTTAAGTCTGTTTGCCTCAGTTTCCTTATTTGTAAAATGATCTGAAGAAGAAAATGGCAAACCACTTTTTTTTTTTTTTTTTTTGGAAAGAAAATCCCAAATGAGGTCATGAAGATACAACTGAAAAACGGCTGAACAACAGAAGCAAAAGAAGGAATAATCACTTTTACTCACTGGACAAAGGCAAGAATAATTAAAGTACAGAAGGAAAACCCAAAACATCATAGTCCACATTTAAAACTACTAATTACTATGGTAATTTTTCCATTACCAACTTCCTTTGCCCCAAGGTCATCAGGCGAATATTTTATATTTTCCAGAGTCCTTGATAGTATTTTAATTCTTACTTGATTGCTCTTATCAGATTCTTCCTTTTCTGACAATCTGGGTAGATAGCAGTTAGGAATTAGTACCCTCACCATAAAAGCCATGGCTCATCTTTCCATTAGATAAGTTTTCTGAGAAGCAACGCCATGTAGTAAAAAAACATTGGATCCCATTTCTCTGCTGCAAACTAGCTGTGTTATCTAGAGCAATTACTCACCCCATCTGGTCCTCAGGGAGAGTACTGAACTTGATCTCTCGAGTCCCTTTATGTGATAACATTTCACCTCCTAGTCAAACCACATATTTATGATAAAGGTCATTCTGATAATAGAGCTTTACTAGAACACATCTTCATTAGGAGATGCATTATTATAACGTTGATTGAGCTGTGAAATCTGATATTCATGTTAGTTTTTGGAATATTGGGTTTTCCCTTATAAGAAGCCCTAGAGATAAAGCTCAGGGCTCAGGAGAGTGAGGAAACCTGGTCTGGTTTTATCAAACACAAAATAAAACTTGGTGCTTAACATCAGAGATGTCAGAACTAGGATGCAGGAGGATAATAATAGCTCATGTTTACATAGAATCGAATAGCGCCAAAAGTAGTTTCCTCACAACCATCCTGGGAGAAAGGTACTGCCAGTGTTACCCATGTTGCCATGGAGACGATCCTCCCGCATATGTCACCTCAGAGTCCACCATCTAGGGAAGTCTTAGAGCTGGAGCTTCTGGGATGGTCTTTGTGAAGATTTCTGGGGAAAAGATAGTGGAAAAGAGGGGAGGTCAGAGTTCTTTCTCCATCTTGGGACTAGAGGGGCAGCTACCAGTTTGTTCCCACTGCTGTAGGGCTCTTGATGGTATTTATTATGGATGTGATTTGGGCCACGTTTGGTGAGCCCTTTCAGGGGCAATTCCTTTCTCTCCTGCCTCTGGGTCAGAGAAGGAAGAAACTCCCATTAATTGATTTTTTCCCCTGAGTTGTTGCTTCATCTTTTTTCCTATAAGGGAAAAGAATCTAAAGCAGGAAAATCTGATTTTTCTGCTACTAGTAGAACCCAGCAGTGGCTGCCATCATACAGGGAACGTACCCTTCTCCTTCTTGCTTCTGTTTTTTTTTCATTGCTACCATCTGTTTTCCTTTTTAAAAAGAAAACCTAGAAGCTTCCAATCTTGGCTGTATACTTACTAGTGGTATGGATGAAAGTTTGGGCAAATGTGTGAGTCTGGGTAGAGACCAAGAGCTGATGTTTCCTCCTCCAGCTGGGGCACTGGCTGGTGGCAGAGATATTAATCTCCCTCTAGGGGAGTCATAAACTCTTTGGAGGCAATTTGAGATAGTATACCCAAATCGGCTCAAGTTTATAAGTAAGAAGGATTTTAAACGCGGAGAGTGATTAAGTGAATAAGAGAGATATAATCTACGAGATAAGTTTGGGAAGGAGATTCATTAGTTTTTGTATCCCATGGGTCCCTTCTTTCAGCCTTTGCAAGTGTACATATTGCTTCTTGATCTCTGTCATTATAACTCTGGCTCAGATGCTGATCCATCATGGTAGCCATAGAGATCCAGAAACGCTGCCACCATGTGACTGGCCACTGAGGTTAGAACTGTCCAGATCCTTCTGGATTGTTCATGGACGGTTCTGGGAGGGATGTGCCCTGAGAAATCGGGGGAGGAAGCAGTTTCAAGTTTGGTTCATGTTCTCCCTCTTGGGACCACGTGAGGAAATACAGACATGCTCTTCTTCTCCCATTCTACAAGAACTTCTTCCATTAAGGGAGACTGATCACCAGGGGACTGCTTCATGGAAATGGCTAATGTTGGCAGGGAGGGCAAAGACAATGAAGCCCTGTAATCCCCAAAGGCCCTGGTTTGCTGAGACTGCCCCTCTGCCCCTTGCCCCAGCCCCAACTCCAAACCACAGAGGAAACCACTGCCTTAACTGCCTCCTTCTTCAGTGCATAAGCAGGAAAACCTGTTTCTTTTTGTTATTGTTGAATTTTCAATAGTATTTTATTTTTTAATACATATAAAGATAGTTTTCAATATTCATTTTTATAAGACTTTGTGTTCCAAATTTTTCTCCTTCCCTCCGCTGTCCCCCTCCCCAAAGACAGCATGCAAACTGATATAGGTTAAATATATGCAATTCTTTTAAACATATTTCTATATTTGTCATTTTTTTTGCAAGAAAAATCAGATTAAAAGGGAAAAATAGGAGAAAGAAAACAAAACAAAAAATGAAAATACATAAAACTACACAATCCATGTTCAGTCTCCATAGTTCTCTCTCTAGAAACGGATGGCATAGGAAAAATTACTTCTTGACTTTTGAAATCAGAAATATTTGGGACTGATCACAAGATTTTTAGTGGGCCATGCTGGGCAGTCCTTCATGTTTCCCTATTTCCCTCAGATTTTCTATCCCCTCCCTGATACAGGAGACCCCACAGTCTGCTAAGAGATTTAGTACATTAAACAACGTACACAGTACCTGACATATAGTAGGTGCTTAATAAATTCTTACTGATTTATTGATTAAACCAGGTCTTCGGACTCCTAGTCCTTTGTTCTTTCTATTACACCAGGCTGGCAGCTCAAAGATAGCTGTGATCCAGAGAAAGACGCACGGAGAGATGAGATTTGGGGGTGTGCTGGAGCCGGCTCAGAGAGGCTCCCAAGAACTGATTGTTCAATTTTCAGCGAGAGCACGTACCCTTCAGAAATCAGAAAACACCACAAATCGGGCTTGGTTGACTGTCTAGACTTAAGAAAGTAATGAGGAAAATGTTAATTCAGATTAGATTTAAAACTGTGTCCTGCAAACAATTTTCTTCATCTGAGTATAGCCCCACTCTATAAACTATAAAAGACTTATTCACAGAGGAAAAGAGACCATGTAAGTTAAAAATAAAATACCATTAGACAAACTGAAGAAAAAATAACCACTTAGTTGGGGAACCATCTGCCATTAGCCATCTGCAAGTTACAATTGGGAGAGAGAGAGAGAGAGAGAGAGAGAGAGGTTCAAATCTCGGTTCTGCTCCTTATCACCAGGGTGGCAGTGAACACATCACTTAAGTCCCCAAGGTCTTAATTTGTTCATTTAAACAATGAGAAATTTAGACTCAATGGTTTCTGAGATACTTCCTGACCTGGAACCTAGAGGTTCCAGAGCTGGAATGCTCACGTGTACCACCAGTGTGACCTCGGGGAACAATAATAATAACAATAACTAGCCTTTATATAGCTTTCAGGTACACAAAGCAGGAAGGATCTCATTTTATCCTCACAACAGCCCAGGGAGGTGGGTACTATTTTTACTTTCTATATTGCAGAAAGGAAACAGAAGTCAATAGATATGTGTTCAGGGTAACATGACTAAGTATCTGAGACAGGATTTGAACTCAGAGAATCTTGATTAAAGTGCCAATGGTTTATCCACAGCACCACCAAGTGACCATTTGTTGTATACCTCCAGGGCCACTTTGCTCACCACCAAATGAGGTTAAATTACAAGATCAATCTTCCAGCCCCCAAAATGAAGGTGACAAGGAAGCAGGTTGGTATAAAAAGAGCATTAGACTGGCAGTCAGGGGAGATTTAGAGTTGAATCCTGACATTTACCAGTCCTATCATCCAAGCAAGCTGCTTAGCTTCTCTAACCTCAGCTTGTAAAACGGGAAGAACAATGGATGCACTGTCCTGCCTTGAAGGGTTATTTTTAAAAATTAAACTAAATTCAAATTAAATTTCACATTAAAGTAAGATTAACTTTATCTTAAATTTGAAATTAAATTTCAATGAACTTTGAGATTTTAAATGATTTTTAATTTAAATTAAATTTAAATTAATGTCATTCATTACTTGTGATTATTTTTAAAATAAATTCATTTTTTCACTTAAAAATACTTTCTTGGGGTAGCTAGATGGCGCAGTGGATAGGAGTTCAAATCTGGTCTCAGACACTTAACTGTGTGACCCTGGGCAAGTCACTTAACCCCAGCCTCAGGAAAGAAAAAATAAATAAATAAAAATAAAAAATACTTTCTTTCTCCAAAATCTCTCCTTCTCTCTCTCTCTCTCTCTCTCTCTCTCTCTCTCTCTCTCTCTCTCTCTCTCTCTCTCTCTCTCTCTCTCTGTCTCTGTCTCTGTCTGTCTCTGTCTGTCTCTGTCTGTCTCTCTCTGTCTCTGTCTCTCTCTGTCTCTGTCTCTCTCTGTCTCTGTCTCTGTCTCTCTCTGTCTCTCTCTGTCTCTGTCTCTCTCTCTCTCTCTCTCTCTCTCTCTCTCTCTCTCTCTCTGTCTCTCTCTGTCTCTCTCTTTCTCTCTCTCTCTCCTCTCTCTCTCTCTCTCTCTCTCTCTCTCTCTCTCTCTCTCTCTCTCTCTCTCTCTCTCTCTCTCTCTCTCTCTCTCTCTCCCTCTCTCTCTCTCTCTGTCTCTCTCTGTCTCTCTGTCTCTCTCCACACACACACACACACACACACACACACACACACACACACACACACACACACCAGCAAGGTCATCCTTGACTCTTCCTTCCCTGACATCCCACTATAGCCAATCAGTGACCAAACTTATTGGTTCTGTGTTCACAGCCTCTCTCACAGCTGCCCCTTTCTCTCAATTCCCAGCTGCCCCTCCCTTCTCACCTCTATTTTAGATTCCTGTAATATCTTCTTAATTGATCTTCCAGCTCCTGATCTCTTTCTCTTTTGCTTGTCTTCTCCATAGCTGCCTCTTTCTGAGGACCAAGCTGGGACACATCATTCTGCTGCTCATAAATAGTCAGGGGCTCCCCATTGTATTTATTTATTTATATATTCATTCATTTATTTATTTGTTTGTTTATTCATTCATTTATTTGCTTATTTACCTATTCATTAATTTATTTATTTTATTTGTTGAGGCAATTGGGGTTAAGTGACTTGCCCAGGGTCACACAGCTAAGTGTCTGAGATCAAATTTGAACTCGGGTCCTCCTGAATTCAGGGCTGGTGCTCTATCCACTGCGCCACCTAGCTGCCCCGGTTGCCCATTTTCTGGAGAAAAAAGCACAATATAATCTACAGGCTGGTATTTAACACCCTCTAAAATCTGGCCTTATCTACTTTTCCAGCCTTATTTCCAACTGCTCCCCTTCAGGAACTCAACATTTCAGTGAAACTGGATTATGAGTTATTTCTTAAACATCATCCTGCATGTTTTTCTTTTATTTTTGCATTTTATTTTTACTATTATCATTTTTAAACATTATTATTTTAAAATCTGAGTTCTGAATTCTCTCTTTTTCTCCCATACACTCATAGTGAGGGCAAGAAATGTGATATCAGTTATATATGTGACATCATGCAAAACATATTTCCACATTAGCAACATTGCCCCCCAAAACCAAGAAAAATAAAGTGAAAAAATTCTGCGTCAATCTTCATTCAGAAACCATTAGTTCTTTCTCTAGAGTTGTACGCTGCTTTCTTTTTGTAAAATAGATTTTTAAAAATTTTAATTATCAAAAATTTACTTTTCTCTACATTTATTCTCCCCAGTTGGAAAAAAAATTGACAAAGTCAAACAAAGCCTCTGAGACAAACAGACACAGCCAAACAAAACAAATTCCCATTATCTCTTTTGGGTTTGTGAAGTAATTGAGGTTAAGTGACTTGTCCAGAATCACACAATTAGAGTTAGATGTCTGAGGCTAAATTTAATTTTTTGATTAATTTTATAATTATACATTTTTGACAGTATATATGCATGGATAAGTTTTTTTTTTACAAGATTATCCCTTGTATTCACTTTTCCAAAATTTCCCCTCCTTCCCTCTACTCCCTCCCCTAGATGACAGGCTATTGAGGCTAAATTTAAACTCAGGTTTTCCTGACTTTAGGAGCAGTGCTCCATCTACTGTGCCATCGAGCTACCCTTATTTTGCTCTGGTTTGGTTTTGGCACGTGTGTTGATACTCCATTTCTATCTCTGCTCAGTTGGATGAGTCAATCCCCCACTGAGCTTGTAATTCACTTTGTCCCCAGCTCCACCTCTCTGAATCTTAGATCTTTCCTCAAATTTTAATTCTGGTTTCCATTGTGAATTCACATCATGGTGTAGCTGCTAAAGGGATCCAGGAAGTTCTAATAAGTATTTGAGAATTATATACATGTGCTACTGCATTAATAACAATAATACTGTATTAATAATCATATGAATTTTTAAACTTACCTAAAACTAGACATTTACAAAAAAATGTAATCAAGATGAAAGAGTTGATTCCCTGGATCACTGGAATTTATTGAGTAGGAGAAAATTATACATTAGGGAAGTCACTTTGGCAGTTGTATGGAAAAGGGAATGGAGAATGAGACCAAGAGACCAAATAGGGAGTCTCTGCAACAATTGAAAGGCAAACTAGAGGGATGGTTCTATGAGTAGAGAGAAGGGGATGGATAATAATAATGAAAACTACTAACATTTATATAGCAGCTTCTGTTTGCTAAATATTGTGCTCAGCACTTTAAATATTAGTTCATTAGATTCTCATAGTCACTCTGGAAGGAATATGCTATTATCCCCATTTTATAGATGATGAAATTGAGTCAAACAACAGTAATGAACTTGCTTGGGGAGAGAAAGGTTGTGGAGGCAGAACAGGAGAGCCTGGTGACTATTAGGGTGATGCTATGATTTGAGGAAGAGTAAGAAGTCTAGGATGACGTCAAGATTGTGACCCTAAGAGATGCACCTGAGAGTTCTGTAATAGGATAGTTGTTCATGTTTGGAAGGAAGGATCCTGAAAGTAAATCTTCCATGCAAATCACAGCTTTCCCCGCCTGTTTATTCTGTCCCATCAAAAATGAAAAGGACAGGCTAGGGGCCCTCACTGGCCATTACCTCGGAGCACTGGGGACCTTCTGCTGCACCCACAGGGGGAACTGAGCTCAGGAAATGTCACCTGCTAGTACCTGGGTTGCTATTGGGTCATAACCATGGCAGGTTTCTGTGGCACCCACTGGACACCAAGATTAGAAGGGGACAGATGATGAATAATATCAGGTGAACTGGATGATGGAGCTGTACTGGAGACAAACCTGCTGTTAGAGAGTCCACCTTCCCACCCCCTGCTTTGTTGATTCCCTATCCTTAGGGTCACTCCACAGCTCCCTGGGTAGGTACACGGGGTCCTACTATGGAGACCACTCCCTAGAGACAGGGAGAAGTTAGAGATTTGCCAATGGTAATACAGGCCAATGAAGGGCAGGACTTTTGACTCGAGGCTGGCTTGCTAACCCCTGTGCCTGCTATTTCTCATAGCAATAGGAGCTACGTGTGTGATTTCATTGGTGGTTGGAACTCCTGAGTGAGGAAAGTCCTTGTTCCAGTACAGGTTGCGACCTTCTCTTCAACTTAATATTCTAGGGACTTATCCAGAGGTGAGGTGAATTGCCTGTGATCACATAACCATTGTGTGTCAGAAACACAAATTGAATCTGAATTTTCCTGACTTGAAACCAGTTTCTCTTTGTAGGTACTTGATGAATATTGATTGTTTTCTCCTTTCTTTCAAGAATTTCTCTGTGCCCCAACCTCCCAACCCATGTCTCTCTCCATGTTTAGGGATGACTAAAATTACTGTATTAAAGGGTGTGGGGTAGGGAGGGTGAGCGGGGAAGAGAAAACTTTTATTTTTTGGTTAGAGCTAATAGATTTGACATGCAAAAGCAAATGGAGGCTACAAATTTATTGCCTGAATCTCACTTACATTAACAAAGCCTCAAGAGAGAGGAAAAGAGAGTATTTAGAAAGGATAAGAAGGACCCTGAGAAGAGAAAAGTACATCCATCATCAGAGGAAAAGAAAAAGGATGTGGAGAAGGGAATAGAAAGGGGAAATTAGAGATGGTTAAAAATGGCTTAGGAAAAAAAAATCGACTCCAGATCCTTTCCAGTAGTGAGAAGACTGGAAAAAAGAAAGGCATTAGCATGCCCATCTTTCCCTCCTCTTGGTCAAAACACCTTGGTTGAAACAGCATCCATTACTTGTTTTGCTATTCCTTGAGGTATAAAAGGATTGCTTTGGGAAGTACCTTATTTTTTTTTACTTCTTTTATTTATACATTTCACCATCTCCCAACAAGTAAGTCTAACTACATTAATAGTCAAGATTGAGAATTTCCATAATATTTATAACTTAAATTGTGAAGTTTACGTATTATTTATAAAATTCCATGAGAAATTAGGAGGCACTTGTCAGAGCAGTCATGTAAAAAATATTTGTTGAACACATGAATGAATGAATGAATGAATGAATGAATAATATAGAGTAATTCATGAGGTGTCACAAGACAGCAATAGCTCATTTAGAGAAGACATCTCCCAATTTTTTGTAGAGCTGTGAAAGTCCTTTGGGAACATTGCATATAAAGTCAGATTTTTTTTAATTTGATGTGTTCATTGGTTTCACTGAATTGTTTTTCTCTTCAACATTAAAAAAAAAGTTGTTTTTTTTTGTTTTTTGTTTTTTGTTTTTTTTGTTATGTGAAATTATGTCTAGAGGACAAAGAGAAGCAAAAACGTAGACAATAAAAACAGAAACCAATAAAAATCTATTCTTTTTTTCATTTGCTTTTAAAATTTTTGCTCAATTGCATAGAAACAAAAAATCAATATTCTTTTTTTTTTTTAATTTTGAGTTCCAAATTTTTTTCTCCCTTCTCTCCTCCTGGACAAGGCAACTGATTTAATATCGTTACCCATATGCAGTCATGAAAAACATTTCCAAATTAGCCATGTTGCAAAAAAAAGCAGGAAAAAACCCAAGATAATAAAGTTTTAAAAATCTATTTCAATCTATATTCAGATGTCATCAATTCCTTCTTAGAGGTGAATAGCATTTTTCATCACAAGTCTTTAAAATTGTCTTGGATCACTTGAATTACTTAGAATAGCTAAGTCATTCACAGTTGATCGTCATACAATGTTGTTACTGTGTACAGTGTTCTCTTGGTTTGTTCACTTCACTTTGTATCAATTCATGTAAGTCTTCCAGGTTTTTCTGAAACCATCTTGCTCATCATCATAATCATATACTACATAAACTATGACTTGCTTAGCAGTTCCTCAATTGATGTGATCCCCTCAAAAAATTTATTGTAAAGCTAGTTTATTTATATAGTACTTTACAATATACCAACTATTCACCTCTTTAATCTCAATCTAGCTTGGGCCCTCTAATGCAGGTATGTATGCATGTGTGTATATGTATATTTATATATATTATGTATGTATATATATATGTGTGTATGTACACATATATATACTTAAAACCACATATATATGTATACACACACACATATATAATTTTCAGTTATATCTAACTCTTCATGACTCCATTTGGGATTTTCTTGGCACAGGCACTGGAGTGGTTTTCCATTTTCTTCCCCAGCTAATTTTATAGGTGAGGAACTGAGGCAAATAGGGTGAAGTGACTTGTCCAGATTTACACAGTTAGACTAGCTTTGAATTCAGAAAGATGAGTTTTCCTGACTCCAGGCCAGGCAATTTATGCATTGTGTCACCTAGTTGCACTGTGTGTCTACATTTGTGTGTATGTGTGTGTATCTATTTATATCTATATAGCTATCTCTCTATATATAAAATTGTCCCTGTTTACAGTGATGAATTGAAAGCTTAGACGGCTCAAGTGACCTGCTATCACACAATAGGAATATGTGATTTTCAAATGAGTGACATAAACAGTAAGGAACCTTATTGAATTTAAAGGTAAAAGAGATCACTTTGGTCAAAGTAGATTCTTGAAAAAGGGAGACTTGACCTGACTCCTGGATAAATAAACAGGACTCACAAGGGGTGAAGGCTGAAGACAGAAATGTGTTATTTTTTTAATGGTAAAAGAGAAAGTTAAAATTCATGGTCAAATAAGAATTGGACAACTTTCCAAGTTATCATAGAACTTAGAATTAGAATAAACTCTCTAAGAGTAGCCAGCCCAATCCTCCCATTTTATACTTGAATAACATGAATTTCAGAAGTATGAAATAATTTCCCCAAAACTTGCTGAGAAAGTAGGAAACAGAGTCAGGTTTTGAGCAAAAATTTTTAGTTTCTAAATCCTTAGATGTTGTGTTAGTGTGGGATCTGGAATCAGAAGGATATGAGTTCAAATTTGGGTAATTTCTATTTGCTCAGTTTTCTCAACTGTAAAACAGGGATAATAATAGCATCTACCTTCAAGAATTGTAGTGATGATCAAATAAGATAATGTCTATAAAACAGTTAGCATAGCAGATAATATATAATTGTTTGCAACTATTGTTCTATTCATTAAACCACACGATTCTATTTATAGGATGGTGAATCTTGAATTTGAAGTACTTGGCTGAGTTAAATTTGTGTTTTTCTATCAAATCTAGATTCAAACATCTAGGGACCTTATTTCCTTCCAGAAAGAACTCCAACTCAACCGTAGGAGCCCTGAGCTTGTGGGGGCTGGGGTATGTTACTTCCCTTTAAAGAAATGATTACAACAATGTGTATCTGTGTATGTGTGTTTGGTTCTTTTTAAATGATTGTTTGTTTTTAAAAGGGTTGCAAAAGCCTCCAATGAGCCAATTCTTTCCCATGTTGCCATGCAAACGTGCTGCACTTCTGCTGAAAATCGAGCTCCTGTTTTTTCTTCATAATCTCAGCTCATGAATAGCTGAAGATAAAAACCAACAGTTTCTGCAGAGCAAGTCAAACATCTGTTACATTCTCAGGAATAAATCTCTACCTGTCTTCAAAGGAAGACATAGGTCACAAACAGAAACTTATTTTTATTTTAAAGTTTTATTGTTCAACTTTAAAATTTTCTCTCTAGCCCATTTTAAATGCATTTCAGCAACAGAAGCCTGCTAATCCTACTTTAGGGAAGTCATTTTGGGAAAAGAATTTAAAAGTTTAGGAGAGGGAGGCTAGTGATTTTGTGGTTTGCAGAAATATATAACAAAAGCTGGGCTGTAGAATAAAAAAGTGGGATGGGGAGGTTCACTAAACGAATGTTTACAACAACCAGGAGGATTATACCTTCAATATAGGTATTGAAGAGAATCTTATCACTCAAAATGATAGTAATTCTTGAGCTATTGGCCCTCCAATCTTAGTCATTTGTTAAGCACTCATCTACATACCCTGCTTTAGCTCCCTATTGCTTTGTTGCAGTTTTTCTGTGTGGAATCCTGGGATATTTGGAAAGGGTAGAGGCCAATAATCAGGGATAAGACGGGGTTGAAAGTAGTTTTTGAAGTTCAAGTCAAATAGCAAGTTGGAATCATGCATTCAAGCACAGCAATAAAAAGAATTCAGTTGAAAACACACATTTTAAAATGTTTAATAGCTTCTCTGATTAGCTAGTTGGGTGTTCTTGGGAGCCTTAATCACAGAGTTAAATATGGATCCTAATTATAGGTACTGTATTCTGAGACTACATAGTGCATAAGGACCGGTCCATAGAGCAGATAATAGTAGAGAGCAACAGCACTGGCAGAAAGCACCAAAATGAATTACAAAAAGTCAGACATAATTAAAAGATGACTAAACAAACAAACAAACAAAAAGGTGTTTTAAGTACTCTATGCGCTGGGGAAATTAGAACTAGTTGCTGCCTGCATATAGCTTGCAATCTAGGCTGAAAAACTGATAAGCACATACAAGTAAGAAGAGTACAAAAAAACTAAAGCAATCCAGGCAACTTCCTGCCAATGGAAAATGATCCTAAAACAAAGGTCTGCCCACAGTAGGCACTCTCTTGCTCGAGGAGATACAGTGGCTCCCTATTACCTTAGGATAATATACAAATTGATTTGTTTGGCATTTAAATTCCTTAGCAATCTAACTCTAACCTATCTTTTATAGACTGATCTCACTTTATTCTAGTTTTATAGAATATCTTTTATATAATAGAACGAGAGTGAGAAATAAGACAATCTGCATGATCTTTTAGCATGTATAAAATATCAAGAGAAGCAGCTGGGGAGTACAATGGATAGAACAGAAGCTAGAATAAGGAGGACTCATCTTCCTGAGTTCAAATCCAGTTTCAGATACTTACTGTTAGACCCTGGCTAAGTCAGTTAACTTTGTCTCAGTTTCCTTATCTGTAAAATGAGATCTGCAAAAGGAGATGCAAACCAAATTCAGTGTCTTTACCAAGGAAGCTCCAAATGGGATCACAAAAGTTTTTCATGACTGAAGAATTACAACAATATCAAGAGATCTCGAGTGACCTTCCAGCATATAGGAAACTGACTTTGGAAGAGAAATGGGAGGACGCGGGCATAAATGAGCAGCCATCTATATTGTGGATGCTCACATTGACAGGATCCCAGATCTCGTGTCTTATCATCTCCTTCACATCTCCCAGAGTATTCCTCAATCAGGGGCTGGGCCCATCATCAGCATCGTAGCTATTTTGCTCCCTTGGCTCAGAGCTCCGGGTCCTGAGCCCATGACTATTCTTGTTCCATAGTTTCTGCCCTGGTCACTTGCCTGCAGGTTGAATTTGTGATCTTGGGCTGGAAAGAGGAACTGCTTCAGCCTCTCCGCTCACTCTCCGGTCATACATTCTTGTTCAATGTCACTGGAATAGTCATGGGGGTAAGCTATGCTGTGCTGTTTCCTCTGCGCACTCCTCCACCATCTTGAATGCATCTTTGCTGTTATATATATATTTTGTTCTGACTAGCACTGAACACTTAGTAGATGCTTGATATACATACAATAATGGCAAATGTTTATTTAACACCAAGGCAAGACTTGAAATTCCTGCTCTTTGTGTAAATGGAAGTATTGGGACCAAATGGATAAAGAGCTTGTAAGTTTAGTTCTGTCTTTTCATGCTCTTATTTTTCTCAGGGGTCATTTAAAAATCTGTCTTTCCATTCCCATACCTAGCACCCTGCCTTGAGCATCGGTGTTGAATAAAGGCCTTATCACCTCCAGTCTGGTTTACTATATTAGCCTTGGAACTGGCCTCCCTGCTTCTCCCAGTGTCTCCTCCTCCAGTCTCTCCTCTACTCAGCAGCCAAGTGCAGATCTGAAGCGGTTATCCCCCTCTTCAGGAAGCTGCGGCGGCTCCCCAATTCCAGGATCACATATAAAAATCCCCCGTTTGTCCTTTAAAGTGATTCATAAGCTGCCCCCTTCCTACTTTTCTATTCGACTCTCACTTTACCCCTATCATAAATTAGAGTCCAACTACACTGGATTCACAGTTTCCTGAGTATAATCCTCTGATCTTTATCCCTGGTACTGCTATACCCTGCGTTCTGACCCACATCCCTAAGTTTCTCTGACTTGCTTTAAGACTCAGCTGAGACCCCACTTTCTGCAGAAGCCTTTCTTTAATCCCTTAGGGTTTAATGTCTTCCTTTGAGACGACTTGTCTTCCATTCTCTCTATAGCTTGTATTTTAAATAGAGATAACTAGATAGTGCAGTGGATAGAGTTCCAGGCCTGGAAACTCCCTGAGTTCAAATCCAAGTTCAGGTACTTCCTAGCTGTGGGATCCTGGGCAAGTCCCTTCATCCCATTGCCTCAGTTTCCTCATCTGTAAAATGAACTAGAGAAAGATCTTTCCCAAGAAAACCCCAAATGGATTCATAAAGAGTCGGATATGACTGAACTTCAAAAGTTATTTCCATGCTGTTTTCCCCTTGGACCTTGGACTTCTTGATAATAGGGGCTGTTTTGTGCTGTGCTTAGTAGAGTATCTTGCACATAGTAGGTGCCTAATAAATGCTTATTGAGTGATTGTTTGACTGAATAATATTCAACAAGATTATGAGAAAACTTCCTTCCCTCTTTGGGCCTCAGGTAATTCATCCGTAAAACAAAGAAATTAAATCATGTCATTGTTAAGCTCTCTAGTCTTGCTCTTATTCCTTCTACCTGATTTTCAGCTACAAAATTTGATTGGGAGCAATTTGTTTGCTTGTTTTATTTTTTTATGAGATCAATTCCCCCTTTCACCAGGAGATGGCAGCTCCCCCACTGTTTTAAATGGGACACTTCATTTGGGGGGGAAACAGGGAAAAAACCAAAAGCCCTCTCAGAATGGCACAGTTCCAGTTGGCAGACGAGCAGATGGCTTTGTGTGATGTGGATTTTAATTTAAGAAACCAAGGATTCTATTTTTAAAGCTTTTCCTAAAATGTCAGAAGCTTTCCCCTGGTAATAATGCTTCAGTTCAAGGACATTCCCTCTTTCTCTCCTCTTCCTCTTACAAACGGGGGCGTTGGAATGTCTGCTGTGCTCTGGAAGTCTGCATGGGTTCATTCGACTTCTTCTCCAAGGGCGTCCTAGTTAAGGCCCCCAAAGCAGTCATGTTCTGTGGGTCCCTGCCATGGTAACCACACAATCTCCTTGTTCCTTCCCCCGGGGGAAGGCACCTTTCCAGGAAGCAGTGTGGTGTGTTGGGTAGATCCCTAGACTTGGAATCAGAAAGACACAAAGTCAAGTTCTAATATTAGGGACTTTTTAGCTATATATATCAAAGGATCCTATAATATGGTCCTGGAAAGGATTTCAAAGCTATCTAGTCCAACCTCATCATAATTATCAAACTAATAACAGCTTCTAGATAAGATTTGCAAAGGGCCATAAATATGTTATCTCATTTTTATAGATTGGGAAAAGAAAGCTTGAGAGGGAAAGGGTCTCATCATGGTGCTCTACAGACACAGTGCCCTTCCTCTTGTCCAGAGCTGCCCCAGGCTTCACAGATCATAGACTGAGAGCTGGAAAGATTCTAAGCAGTCACCCAACCCATCCCCTTTATTCCCTTCCCCTAATTTTCTATGTTGGTTTTTTAATCTAAAAAAAAAAAAAACAAAAGCAACAACAACAACAACAAAACAACTTCTATAGTTTCAATCCTAAATCCCTTGACAAAGATAAAAATTGTCAGAGACCCCAGGATCAAGGGAAATAAATACCCATGATGAGCAGGAGACAACTTTAGCTCATTGCAGTGATGACTTACTCCTGAGAAGTGATAGAAAAGACAGAAGTGAGATGTGAATAACCAGAAAAGGAGGGCTGCCACTCACATTTCCGGGGAGAAAAAGCAGATGAACGGACTGCATGTGGCACTGGTGTCCAAAAAGAATCAGACAGCGTTTCCTGGCATATTGGGTGGATTTGCAAAAGGTCATGAGCAAGAGTCGAATGTGAGGAAGGAGAAGTCAGGAGTAGCTGCAATCTGTGCCAATGGAGAGACTACCCATGTTGGGTTCAGTACGTGCACAGTAAGCAGATCTTTGATCCTGCCAGTGAAGGCGACTCTTGAAGAGGAGTTCCCTCCACCAAAGCAGGGGGACTGTTTCTCAGTAAATTACATCAGAGTTGCCTGTCTTCATAATTGCATTCATGTGATCTCCTTCATCAGAATGTGAACTTCTTGAGAACATAAGGAATTTCTTTTGGTCTTTCTCTGCATTCCTAAGTAGCTTAGCACAACGCTTCAATAAACCCTTAGAAAATGTTTGCTGATTTGACTTGGCCCAACATGGTACGAATGTCTTAAGTCCCCTTGAGCTAATTGCCTTCATGGGGCTGGGGAGAAAGAGGGCCCTTTCTCATATAGCAAGTCAGAGATCACAGGAAGGGGTGTTCAAATGTCTCCCTACACGGTTTCCTCCCTTCCTT
Source organism: Sminthopsis crassicaudata (assembly GCF_048593235.1). NCBI lineage: Eukaryota > Metazoa > Chordata > Mammalia > Dasyuromorphia > Dasyuridae > Sminthopsis > Sminthopsis crassicaudata. The sequence goes on along the minus strand of NC_133620.1, from coordinate 32,544,018 downwards.
CCTTCTTCCCTTCCTCCCTTCTTTCCTTCTTCCTTTCCTTCTTTCCTTCTTCCTTTGCTTCCTTCCTTCCTTCCTTCCTTCCTTCCTTCCTTCCTTCCTTCCTTCCTTCCTCCTTTCCTTCCTTCCTTCCTTCCTTCCTTCCTTCCTTCCTTCCTTCCTTCCTTCCTTCCTTCCTTCCTTCCTTTCCTTCCTTCCTTCCTTCCTTCCTTTCCTTCCTTCCTTCCTTCCTTTCCTTCCTTCCTTCCTTCCTTCCTTCCTTCCTTCCTTCCTTCCTTCCTTCCTCCCTTCCTTCCTTCCTTCCTTCCTTCCTTCCTTCCTTCCTTCCCTTCCTTCCTTCCTTCCTTCCTTCCTTCCTTCCTTCCTTCCTTCCTTCCTTTCCTTCCTTCCTTCCTTCCTTCCTTCCTTCCTTCCTTCCTTCCTTCCTTTCCTTCCTTCCTTCCTTCCTTCCTTCCTTTCCTTCCTTCCTTCCTTCTTTCCTTCCTTCCTTCCTTCCTTCCTTCCTTCCTTCCTTCCTTCCTTTCCTTCCTTCCTTCCTTCTTTCCTTCCTTCCTTCCTTCCTTCCTTCCTTCCTTCCTTCCTTCCTTCCTTCCTTCCTTCCTTCCTTCCTTCCTTCCTCCCTCCCTCCCTCCCTTCCTTCCTTCCTTCCTTCCTTCCTTCCTTCCTTCCTTCTCCAACTCATTTGATAGATGAGGAAACTGAGGCAAATAGAGTTGCCCAGAATCACATAGCTAAGTGTCTAAGGCCCACATTACACTGTAGGAAGGACACTGCTTAGCAAAGGGTTTCCAGACTCTGCTCTGTGAATATTGAATGAACTGGCAATGCTTCATTTAAAGAAGGGAAGACTTGGGGAGGACATGATAGGTAGCTGACTTCAAAGGTTTGCTTTGGTCGCCATATGGAAAAGGGATCATCAGCCAGCTATAAGAAGCCTTTCCTGATCTCTCTTAATGCTAGGGTCTTAATTTATTCTGTTCATAGATTATTTGAATATAGCTGTTGTACCTTGTCTTCCTCATTACACTAGGAGTGCCTCGAGATCAGGACTGCCTTTTGCCTCTCTTTGACATCTCCCATGCTTAGCACAAAGCCTGGAACATAGTAGGTACTTAATAAATGCTTATTGACTGATGGGCATTAGAAGTCTTGTTCGGGTATAGGTTTGACTAGAAAGCTATTGAAATTTCTTCCAGCTCTGAAGTTTCATGACTAACTGTAAGGAAGTTTTTTTTTCTTTCAGTAGAACAAAGAAATATATTTAATTAAGGTGAAGTTTGGGGATTTCAAGGTTTCAGTGGTAAATTATCCCCATTATCAATCTAGGGATGCAGCCATGTCACTCTCTAGATTCCTCAGTGTGGGGAGAAGGCCATTTGGATTCATTCCTTCATGCACCTCTCTAATGGAAAAATTAATGGAGTTAGAGAACAGAATATCTCTTCTCCATAGGTTGGGATGATTTCCATCTTCAGAAGGGTAAGTGCTCATTGCGTTCTTCTTCCATCTCACGGCAGTCCATTTCTTTTTCTTTACAAGAAAATATTTTGAGGTTTGATTGATCCTGCACCTGCCAATTCTAAATCATTTCCTTGGCCAGGAGCCTACACTCCATGTACCTTCAAAGGGTTTTTATGTATTTCTATCTTTTTTTATGTTTTTATGTATTTCTATCTTTTATCTCTTTCCCGGTGCCTTTCTTGGACCTGCCAAAATTGAAGTGAAGCCAAAGACTTCAGCACTATCCCAAGACTAGCTCCGTCCCAAGCCTGAAGCCTCATGTTTATAAACCTATCTGCCTTCGAGATATGATCAGATCTAAAAAGTCTACTTTTCTGGAACCTGATGAAGAGGTGCCTGAACGTTGTCACCTCCATATTTTCAGGAATAATTATTCATTCTTCTTTCCTTCTCCCTTTCTTTTTCTTTCTCTCCCTCCCTCCTTCCTTCCCTTCTTTCTCTCTTTCTCCCTCCCTCCCTCCTTCTCTGTGTCTCTCTCTCTGTCTCTCTTTCGCTCTCTCTTTTCTCTCTCTCTCTCCCCCATTTATTTTACCAAGCATAAGTACATCAGGCAGCCCTACCTATAAGATATAATATGAGTTACACAAAGACTCCTCTGCTCCAAATATCTCATCCCCCCCAACCCAAACTTGGCGATTCTCATCACTAGTTAGTCCATTAACTTAGGGCAACTAACAGAAAGTCCCTTTAAAATGCAAATAATTATTCTCCAGAATACCTGGGTCATATATTAACACTGGCCTTTCAGAGGCTGAGACTCAGGGCCAGGGAGCTGAGGACAGAGAGGAGATTTCTTGGCAGCCAGGGTTACAAGGAGGCACTGGGGGTCATTAGGAGCAGAGGAAAAAAAGCCGCTGAAGGAAGAAGGTCACTGCAGATGAACAGAAATGGCATAAAAGGGAACACCACTTATATCTGGAAGGCTGGAGAAGCCTTGTAAATTCAGATGGAAATAAGAGGGCAAGGGGGAAGAATGAGGAGAGAAGATGAGGCAGGGATCCTTGGAGCAGGGGCACGTGAAGGAATAGAGGGCAAGGGAGTGGGTGAAAGGAAAGCAGGGAAGTCAAGAAAATAAGACATACACTGACATAAAATAAAGACCAGGAGTAGAATTTATTAGGCATAAAAAGCAGGGACAGTAAGCACTACCTCACACAATGTTAAAGCTAAAAGAGAATTAATCAAAAGAGAAAATAGGGAAACTACACTGTATGTCAGCCAATATTGTTTTGGACTATTTAAAATAAACTGTATAAGGTTGGTATATTTCTGTGGTGTAGAAATGATGAGTTGGGCGGAGAAACAGGACAAAAAAGCATAGTAAGACCTTATATAGATGCATATATGAAAGTATATATGTATGATTATAGATATCTATGCATATTTTTGTATATATAAAAGTAGGTGTATATATATGGAAATATAAATATGTATATATGTGTTTATGCATCTGATTATAGATATATATGTATGTATCTATGGATGTATATAAATGTATATAGGTACGTATGTAAATATGTATATGCATTTGTACATCAGTGTGGGCACACACATACACACATATAAAATAGCCTTCTTGAATGGTGGGGAGGAAGAATACAAAAGAACAAAGTAAAAAAGTGCATACCAGAGGATAAAAGAAAACACACAAGAAAGCAAAGAAAGAATGGACAACTCTGAATACAGTGTGTGGTATTCGTTATAGGCTCTCTTGAAATGGAAACTTATTACTTTATATTTTGAATAATTTCTTATGTTCTGCCATACACATGGCAATGTTTTTTTTTTCCTTTTCTTATTTTGTATTTAAGTTTAAAATAAATATACATGAGAGTGGAGTTCAAGTGTCAGCTGCTCCCCTCATTTTCTCCTCCTTGCTTGTATAAATGTGTAGTTATGCACTCTGATTTTGTGAGATGGCTTTCCCTAACTTTTCCCTTGGGATATTTATCTTCAGGGTTAAATGACTTGCCCTGTGTGACCATACAGTTAGGACATGTTAAGAGGGAGGTCTGATTTGAACTCAGGTCCTCCTGACTTCAGGGCTGCCCCCGAAATTTTAATATTTTTATGCAGCTTTGGAATGCTTGGAAGTCTCCTTATTAAGGTTGATTTTTCCTTTATAGCATCATATTCAGTCTCTCTGGTTAAATGACTTTTGGCTGTAAGTCTGTATCCTTTGCTTTCTGGAATATCGTGTTGTGAGCTTTCCACTCCTTTATATGGAGGCTGCTAAGTCATATGTGATCCTGACCACGGATCCTCAGTACTTGAATCATTTTTTTTGAGACTCCCCACAGTATTTTTCTTTGACTGTGGATTTTGACTATGATGTTCCTGGGAATTTTCATTTTGGGGTTGCTTTCAGTGATCAGTGAATACTTTGCTCGCAGGAAATCTGTTGCTTGCATTGGGTTTTGTACCTCTTGTTCCAAGCTATCATTTCCCTTCACAATTCCTTCTTCCAATGTTCTCATTTCTTTTTCAGTTTTTTTCTCAAGTTTTCTTATTTCATTTATTAAAATATTTTTTAAAACTTTTAAAACTCATGCTTTATCTCTTCCAGGAATTCTAGTTGAGTTTGTGGCTAAGTTGTGTTTTGTGTTTTTTTGCTGAGACACTGATTATAGATTTTTTGGAATCATTCTCTTCTGTGTTAATAGCTTGAACATCTCTAACAAAATATAATTATGGTGGATTTTTGTTGTTGCTTGCCCATTTTTCCCAGAATACCTTTTGACTTTAAGCTTGATGTTAGGGCTAGGTTCTGTCACACTTCTGGAGGGAAGGTCCAGGCTGGTCCTGTTGCTGTTTTCTTGGGGGTAATGAGTGTTTGCCTCGGTCCTGTATCCATACCATTGTATGGATCTGGAGGAGCCCTTCTTGGGGTCGGACCTTTTGTCCTGATGCACAGAGAATTTTCTTGAGTTCCCTCATGTGCTCTTTTCCCCATCTCATCCCCAGTGTCCACAAACCTTCCTATCTTTCTCTCTAAGATGATCTGGGACAAAGGACTCATTGTAACTTTTTCTGAATTTCCCCATCAGGATTACATCTAGTATATTTTAGAGGAGTTTGGGCTTCCAATCATTCCACCATCTTGGCTGTACCTCCCAAGTCTTTCCACTAATGGTGAATGGGACCTGCTCTTAGGTAACTGGTTAGAAAGGTCCAGAACCCAAACTGAAGCAGGAAGACACTGGGCTCAGTTGCCCATGTGAATAGGAGTCCCTCTCCCATTGTTACCAGTGATCCATACAGGAATCTGGCTTTCCCGCGCTACAGAGAGACAAGTAAACACCAGAAGCTTTAGTCCTCTAGTACACATGGAGTGGAATAGCAGAAGGAAATATCATTGTTCAGGCTGGGGTCCCTATACCTAACCCTTAATCCCCAAATCCCTATGCCCACCCTCCCAATTAATAATCTTTGTATTTTGTAAGGGAACAATGGAAGGGAGTATTTTCCCTAGGTTCCTTCAGCTGTCTCGAGCAAGATGAAGGCTCATCTGACACTGCGATTGTCCTTTTGGCTAACAGACCTATTACCCAAGCCAACACTTGGGCATCTTGCAGGCAGGGAAGGGGGAGTCAATCTTTGCAAAGCAGGCTGGGCAGATCTCCAAGGATGCTGGTTCAGTGGGCCTCCATCCCTCCACCCCATGGGAGGGGGAGGAGGGAGGAATGCCTCTGTTGGCAAGATGTGAAAGCCCTCATTGCCAGAGATGTATCTCCTTGTTCCAAGCCCTTCCTTTCCAGGCCTTTTTGATGATACACATTGAGGCTTTTTGATATTTTCCATATGTTACAAATTGCTGAGCTCACACTCCTTAGAACACTCCCAGGTGTGCAGAACTACATGCTGACTTGTCTGTCTTCTCTTGCAAAAGGTTGGCCTGTGTTTCCTAAAAAAGTGACTTATTCTGAAACCCCAGGGTGCTACAGAAATGCAAATCTGTCTTCTTTGTTTGGCTACTTAGCCAACCACGGATGGTTTCAAAATAATCACAAATGAAAGGAAAACATTTTATTACACGTTTCTTATTAAAATGTGCTGGCTTTTTTTTTTTTTTTTTTTTTTAGCAAATTAGAAAGCCAAAGCACTCAGACTCAAGCCTGCCAACTCTTGCTTTCAGCTTGGTGAACATTTAAAATCATATTGGAAGGAGGTTTAACACTGATGATTGCGCTATTTGATTACTATACTTTCCAGATAATGGCTTCTTCAAATTGTATCTTCCAGCTAAAAGTTAACTGTGACTTTGGGGGCACACAGAATTGTTTAATAAAATGTATTATTTCTCACTACCAATCAGTAATATAGAAGAGATTTTCATTCAAAAGAATAAGAGAAGAAAAAAAAAAGAATAGGAAAGATTAAATGATCTTTCAGTTTCCCAAAACTAAGCCCCATGTGTTCTATGGAAGGGAAGGAGTTTCTTCCCCGTTCCTATAAAAGATAAAGGACCATAGGGGAATTTTCTTCTGCATCTGAGTGATTGAGGGTAGAATCCTTGGCTGGGAGCTGAGATAGCTGGCTGCTTGGATGCATCCCTGATGTTATGAGCAAGTTATTCACTCTTGGTTCGTTTGCTCATTCGAAAATAGGAGAGGGGAGGATTGGACTAGACAAATTTTAAAGCCATAAAAAGTTTTTTCTCTTCAACTTTTTATGTAGTTATTCACTTGAAACTTAAATTTAAAATAAGAAAAAAAAATAGAAAAACAAAGAAAAAGGAAAAAAATGCTATATACCCAGCAGAACATCAGGGAGAATTCCAAATATGTAACAATAAATGTCCATTTCAAGCAAGTATATATAGTAATAGAAGCTATTGTATTCATGATTGCCCATCTTTTCTTTGTTTCTTTGTAGTTTTTTTTTTGTTCTCTGCTGTGGACTTTTAATTTTATCCTTTTTTCCCCTTTCCGCTCCTCCCCTTCCCCCAGCAAGCTACAGTTAAGCACATATATACACATATATGTATCCATATATACACATGCACATACCTACACACCTACATAGACATGAATAGCTCTATACACACATACATATACCTAATCCATACACATACATACATATATATATATATATATATATATATATATATATATATATATATATACGCATAGACATAGTCATAGAAGCTTTTAACAACTCACTTGTAAATACAAGTTCTTACTTCTGCTCAAAACACTCCATTGAGGAGTCCTATAAGATCTTACTTGTAGCGCCATTCTGCTTTCAACATCTCTCTTAAGAACTTCTGAATTGAATACATGACCTGGGAGACACTGGCACAAGACTGCCCAGCACAGTGTGCCCTATAAACAAAACAGAATTGAATTTGCTCAGAGGAAACGTGAAATTCACAGAGTTAGAGAATCCACCCCAAATATTCATATGCATTATCTGTGCCCAATCTGTGGCAAAGACTCCAAGTCCATATTAGTCTGTTCAACCATAGTTGGATAAACTGTAATTCAACGCTAACATACTGATGTTATTTTGGCACTCTTTGAGAACAAAGGACAACAATAATTTGTAGAGGCATTCTTCTTTACCTTGCCACTTAAGAAAGCTTTCTGGGACCCCATTTTGGAGATCCACTCTAATACTATTCTCAAGTTTAAAAAGTGTTTCTATATCTGTAAAACTTTTACCTGGTTGGCAAGATTCCTGACACTTTTTTCCTGCTTAATTAATAGTATTTTATTTTTTCCTCCAGTTACATGTCAAGAAAATCTTTAGCATTCATTATTACAAGATTTTGAGTACACAATTTTTTCCCTTCCTCCCTCCCTCTTCTGGAGATGTTCAGCACTTTGATATAGTTTATGCATGCTCTCTTCTGTAAAACATATTTAAAAATTAGTCACAGATGTGAAAGAAGAAACGGTCAAAAGGAACAAATGAGAACGAAAAATTAAGTGAAAAAGATATGCTTCAATCTGCATTCAGAGTTCATCAGTTCTTTATCTGTATACAGATAGCATTTTCCTCCTTGAGTCCTTTGTACTTTTCTTGGAAGAGTCGAGCCCATCTTAGTTAATCATCACATAATGTTGCTGATACTGTATACAATGTTTTCCTGGTTTTGCTCATTTCACTTTGCATCAGTTTGTAAAATCCTTCCAGATTTTCTGAAATCAGTCTCTTCATCATTTCTTACTGCATTCCATTCATATGCTACAGTTTGGCATCTCCTCAATTTCCAATATTTTGCCACAATGAAAAGGTCTGCTAGAAATATTTTTGCACATGTAGGTCCTTTTCCCTTTTGTATGATCTCTTTGGTTTACAGACTTTGTAGTCGTATTGATGGATCAAAAAGTATCCACCACGATTTTATGCCCTTTGGTCATAGTTCCAAATTGCTCTCCAGAACGGTAGGATTAGTTCACAATTTTGCTAACAATGCATTAGTGTCCCAATTTTTCCTATATTCTTTTTAACAATTATCATTTTCATTTTTTTGTCACATTAGCCAATTTGATAGGCGTGAGATGGTGTCTTAGAGTTGTTTTAATTTGCATTTCTCCAAAAATGCTTTAGAGTAGGGCTTCTTAAACTTTTTCTACTCACAACCCCTTTTATATAATTTTGGGTATATTGGTATATAAAATAGGTATACAAATCAGACATTTACTGATAATAAATCATAATTTCACTATTTCCACATTCAGCTATGAGATATCAAATAAGATTGCAAATCACAGTGTAAGAAGCTGGGTTTTACAACATTTCTATAGATGACTTTGATTTCTTTATCTTCGTCTGCCAGTTCATATCTTTTGATGATTTATCATTTGGGGAATAGTTTGTACTATAAATTTGACTCAATCTTCTATATATTTTGAGAAATGAGGGCTTCATAAGATATACTTGCTGTAAAGATTGCCTCCCAACTTTTTGCTTTTCTTCTAGTCTTGATTGCATTGATTTTGTTTATACAAAAGCTTTTTAATTTAATATAATTGAAATTATCTTTTTTGCATTTGGTAATGCCCTGTATCTCTTGTTTAATCATGATAAGTAGATCTGATAAGTAGATAATTGAGCTAGTTTGCATATTCACAGTTATGATTACTACCTGTATATTTCCCTCCATTTTATCCTTCCCCCCATTTTGTCCTCTCCCTCCTTTGCCCTTTCCCTCCTCACCAGTGTTTTGCTTTTGTTTACCATCTCCCCTGATCCGCTCTCCCTATCAGTTCCCTACCCTCCCTTACTTAATCTCCTCCCTCTCCTTTTTCCCTGTCAGTTAAGATATTTTTTTTATTGAACTGATCATGTATGTTATTCCCTCTTTTAGTAAATTATGATGAGAATAAAATTGGGCTATTCTCCCGTCTTCTCTCCATGGTAATAGATCTTTCATGCCTCTTCATGTGAAATAATTTCCATCATTCTACCTCTCCCTTCCTTCTGAATCTACTGTATTCCTTTTTCTTAACCCTTAATTTTTTATGTCATTCCCTCAAATTTACCTTATACTTGTATCCTCTGTCTATGGATATTCCTTTTACCTGGACTAAATATATATATAAAATTTATTTATTTTTTTTGGCTGAGGCAATTGGGGTCAAGTGACTTGCCCAGGGTCACAAGTTAGAAAGTGTTAAGTATCTGAGGACTCAGGTCCTCCTAACTTAAGGACTGTGTTCCATTCATTGCACCACTTAGTTGTCCCTAGTGATATAATTTGTAAGAATTATAAGTGTCATCTTCCCTTGTAGAGATACAAACAGTTTAGATCTATTGAATCCCTTATGGTTCCCCCCTTTTTATCTGTTTATGTTTCTCTCAGATCTTGATATTTAAGATCAAATTTTTGGTTTAGTTCTGGTTTTCTCCTTATGAAAGATTGAAATCCTTTTATTTCATTGAATTCCCATTTCCTTCCTTGATGTATTATGCTTAATTTTGCCAGATAAATAGTTCTTGGTTGTAGTCCTAGTTCCTTTGTCTTGTGGAATATCAAGTTCCATGACCTCTGATCATTTAATATTGCTGCTGCTAAATCCTGTGTAATCCTGATTGTGACTCCCCAATATTTGAATTGTCTCTTTCTGGCTACTTGTAACCTCGTTGTGGATCTATGTATTACTATTATTTTGGATCCATTATGTCAAAGGTCTTTGGAGATGAGCATGCTTCGAGAGGGAAGGGATGTATCTGAAGTCTGAAAGAACAACAAGCCTTGTCAGGTGACAGCTCCAAATATCTCTTAGGATGCCAAGAACTCGATGTTTAGAGAGTTGTGACTTTGCCTTAAGGTGAATAGCAAGAAGGATTCAACAACCTCATTTTCCAAAGACCCAAATTAACCTTGAATGCACATGAATACCTTACAAATTAGAAGTTGTCTTAAGTTAAAAAAAAAAGAAGAAGAAGAAGAAGAAAGAAATCATTCTTCTTTCAACTATTATAATGAACGGAAAACATATGGTAAGATCTAAAAGCACTTGGCTATGTTCCTATCATTATCTGAGAATATTTGTCACTGAAATTTGTTGTGTTAAGGAGTCTTAGAAGTATTTATAGTAATTAACTCTATTATGCTTAAATTAGAATGCAGATTATCCCCTTTGTTGCTTAGGGCAATTGCATACTCATATGAAAACAATTTTCTGATTAGGGAAAACCTCAAGGAATAAGCTCAAATAGAGGAGTGGGTCTGGGTGTATGGATGTTTATATGCGAGTACATACAGCATACAGATATTGGCAAAAATTCAATCCGGGCTCATTTCAATGGTTAGTAAGATATTAAAAGTACATGGTCACAGGGTCAGAAAATTCTATTTCAAAATGCAGACTTTCAACTCTGCTTGTCTATGCCTGGTCTTAGTTGTCTGAGCTCATAGTTCCTTGTTTAAGAGTTATTAAATTGGATTTCCAAAAGGAGTGGATTTTGAGGAAGGTGATTTAAAATGATGATAGTGTAAGTCCTAAAACATCTAAAATGTAAGACATTATAGTTAGTGGAGATAATTGAGAGCAATTTTTTCTCACAAGGGAGCAAAACAAGTATTGGGAGAAAACAAGTCATCAAGATGAGTTGGATTGGCTGGAGGAACTGGGTGGGGGGAGACACTTAAGCCAGAGAAGAGGGGCAGCTAGGTGGCTCAGTGGATTTAGAATTAAGAAGACTTATCTTCACTTATCTTCACGAGTTCAAATATGGCCTTAGACATTTAATATCTGTGTGATCTTGGAAAAGTCACTTCATTTAAACCTGTTTATCTTAGTTTCCTCATCTGTGAAATAAGCTGGAGAGGAAAATGGCAAACCACTCCAGTATTTTTGCCAAGAAAACCCCATATAAGATTATAAAGAGTTAGATACAACTGAATAACAAAGCCAGAGAAGAGAAAATTTGGTGGTAGGGGAGGACTGCTGTGACATGTCTTCGAGTATTTAAAGGTTTGTTACAAGGGATTGGACTTATTTTGCTTGGCCCCAGAAGATAGTTCTAACAACAATGTGCAGAAATTTTAGAGAGGCAGAAACATTTCCCTACATTTAAACTGACCCAGAATGAAATGAACTTTTTTCAAAGCCTAATGAGCCTCTGAACTCTTCTAATGTAGTGACTTTTGGATGGAGCTAGACTAGCTGACCTCTGAAGTCTGTTTTCAAATTTGATGAATAGTAAGCAATGTGGAATGAGAGAAGGAAGAACAGGGAAAACAGGTTTTCTGCAGAACGGAAATGGAAGAGGATGAGGAAGGAATCTTGATGGTTGGATGGGAGTTTCTTCCGGGATAATCCACCAGCATTGCAGTTTAGGAAACAGGAGAGCAGAGTGGAGGCTTTTGCCTTTATCAGTGTCAGTAGCTGCCCCTTTCCTGGTCCTCCAGATCAAGTATCTTGTCTCTAAGATTATGGAAACATCAGATAATCAGATTAGCCTGAGAAGATTTGTAAATAAAAGATAAAGAAGAGAAGCAAAATAGAACAGATCTGTAAGTATTTTTGCAGTTATTTCATCTCTGCAGTAAAAAGAATAGAATTATTGTCTATCACCTTTGTATCCAAGGTAGTAAATGAAGAAATAGTGATTGCCTAGAAGGAAAAAATTAACTAGTCAGACTTCACTCAGTGAAATTTAATTTTCCTTAAGTGAATGACTTCCTACTCAACTCTAGAAACTTCCTATTTCCTCTGGAAGAAAAACAAAAACTCTTCTGTTTAGCTTTTAAAGTTGACTAACATGAGACCCTTGCCTATATTTCCTGCCTCATTGGACGCTAGCCCCTTTTCTTCCATTTTGTGATCTAGCCAAATTGATCTATTACAAGAACCTTTTTACTGACTTTCTTACTCTCCTTCCTCCATTTTCCTGACAACTGTTGAATTGCTATTCCTAAAGCATAGATTACTCTTCCGCTCAAGAAGTTCTAGTGGCTCCCTCTTTACCACAGGAAAAACTACAAAGTCATCTGTTGGGTTTTTTAAATCCTTCACAGCCTGGATTCAAATTGCCTCTCCAACCTGTAACGCTCCTTCTCCTGTACTACAGTCCTAGGAGACTCGGCTCAATCACCACCTTCTACAACAGGCCTTTCCCCATCTCTGCACCGCTAGTACCCCTACCTCTAGAAATAACCTTTTATATTTTTGCTTTTACTTTATTTCATTTTATTCATTTAAAAACATTGTTCAGAGAAGACGTCTATTGGCTCCATCAGATTGCCAAGGGGAAGAATATGTTTAAAGTGCTTCTTTCTCTCTCTCTGTCTCTCCATCTGTTTGTCATTCTTTATCTCTATGTATGTGTCTCTCTCTGTCTCTGTCTCTCTCTTTCTCTCCCCCTTTGTCTGTCTATTTAATCTATCAATCCATCTTTTTCATCTATCCTTCCATCTATAGCTATCTCTTCAGTTATCTGTTTCCATTTATTCTTCCATCTATATCTTATATCTTATCTATGTCCCATCTATATTTATTTATCTATCTGCCTAAGTGCTTATCTATTTATCTATCTACTTCTGTCACAACTTTAAATCTATAATCCTTTCACCTTTCTCTCAGCTAATTAATATTATAAACAAATTTGTGCTGATTTGTTAATGGATGCTAACCGAAGCCTGCTGGAGAACCAATGTCTTAAATTCCAAAGAATGAGGGCAATTTCAAGTTCTCCTGACCAGCAGGAGAGAGATTTCAAGCCAGAAATCATAAGATATGGAGGTGAAAGGGATCTCAGAATGCATCAAATCCAGCACTCTCATTTTACAGGTGAGAAAACCATTGCCCGGAGAGAAGTATCGCCTGAAGTCACAGCCAGTAATTATCCAAGGCAGGATTTGAACCTTGCCTTCCTGATTCCCAAATCCACTGACTTATCTACCATGTTGGGCAACTTAGCAACCCTTTCACCATGCTGTGAGCACACAAACTAGACCATTCTACCTGTGCACATCCCTATTAAAGCCTCTGTGTTTGGTTAGATCTGGGCTATACTTGATGGTCCAGGTCCATAATGTGTAGATTCAAGTGCTTGTCTTTCCCAGTTAACAAAAACATGCAAAAATAAACAAAAGTCTTCTAATTTAACTTGAGCCCAGAAGTGTGTGTGTGTGTGTGTGTGTGTGTGTGTGTGTGTGTGTGTGTGTGTGTGTCTAAACCAGTTTCTCAGCATTTGGGTGGGGGGAAGGGGACTCTAAAACTCTCCCTAGTTACTTTGGTGACTGTTACAGTCTCAGGAGAATAATCTATTCTTAATAAGGACAATTACTTAGATTTATTACTCCTCAGTGGTCTTGTTAAAGATCTAAGAAGAGCCCTATTTAAATGAAAAGGACAATAGGAGCTTTTTAACTCAATGCAAGATTTTAATTAAAAGCTAAGCATAGGATCGAGGCCCTTATGGTTGCAAAAAATAAAGCTAGATTTTTAAAAAACAGAGTGAACCAATAATCCCCTCCTATTTCACTAATCTCTTTAAAAGTCCATTTTTAATAGAAATTTTCAAAAAGATCCTGTAGGTGTTTTACGGATACACCTTTTCAAAGGTGACATGATCGGGGATTTTAATATTGGAATGGACTTCTGCTGCCTTTTGAAGGTAAGATTTTAGAATCTGAAAGAGAATCTGAAAGGCAAGATGGAAGATTGAGGACTGGAAGAACCTTCAGAGGTCATCAACTTTGTGAAGTCCTGAGAAGTTACTCATCTAAGATCATCCTGGTTAGAGAGTTGGATTTAAATTTAGGTCTTCCCCACTCCAAATTTCTGATTACTGTAGTCAGATAAAGAGCCATAGTCATTGTCCAGCTCCTTTAATTTATACATAAAACCTTTATATTTATATCATCTTAAAGTTTACCTGGTCATTGTCCAGCTCCCTTAATTTATACATAAAACCTTTATATTTATATCATCTTAAAGTTTACCTGGTCATTGTCCAGCTCCCTTAATTTACACATAAAACCTATATATTTATATCATCTTAAAGTTTACCTGGTCATTGTCCAGCTCCCTTAATTTATACATAAAACCTTTGTACTTCTGTTCTCTTAAAGTTTACAAAGCACATCCCTCAAAGCAGACCCATGAGACGGCAGAGTCCGCGTTCTCGTTCCTCTCTTCCAAAGGAAGAGGCAGACTCAGAGAGGGTGCGTGATTGATCTTGGCCACCCAGCTAAGAAGTGTCAGACACAGGATTTGAATAAATCTTTTCCAGTTAACCACTTTCCAGTGTTGCCTCTTTATTTCAGGATGTGGAGATGTTTTTGCCAAAGTCATGTAGCAAGAAGAAGGAAAGCATCCTGACCCCCTCTCCCCTTCTCACCCCAACCTTATTTTCTTCTTTCCAAATTATTTTAATGTTGCTTTTCTCAGCATCAGTATAATGAGTCCTATTATCTGCTAGGCTACCCAATGCAGAAGAAGATAGGATGACTGATTAGGAAAGACAATATATTAACAAGTACTTGTATTTAAAAAGTACTTTGTAATGTTCCCAGGGAGGGCATGGAGGAGCCCAGTGCCTCAGAACAGTGCCACGGTAATTTATCTGAGCACAGTTGTGATTTGTATTGGGGGTACGGAACTGCTCATGCATGATGATTGTCTGGCTCTCTCCAGAACCCCCCGGCAGCACTGGGAAATAACACACAGGCACGGAAGGCATGCAATGGGAAAGAGTGAACCTCTTAACCCTGAAAACAGAATCAAGAAAAGAAATGCTGGGGGCTTTAGGGCAAGCCGCTTGTGTTCTCTGGACCTACTTTCTTTACTTATAAATGGAGGCAAATTTCCTTAACCGTAAAATGGAACTATGGGACTGTAGCTGACTATAGGCAACTCCTCAGTTTCCTGCTGTGTAAAATGAAGGGACTGGTTGAAATACCTTCTGCTTGCTTCCAGGTATGGATGGATTATTCATCCCACTCCTGGAATTCTCTCCCTCCTCATCGCTGCCTCTTGGCTTCCTTCAAATGTCACCTGAAGTCCTTTTGCCAAGAAACGTTTCCCAGTGGGTCTCAAGATTGGTGCCTTCCCTCTCAGATTGTCTCCAATTTATCTTATGTATAAATACAAATTAAATATATACACATTAGTTATACATACATGTATGTGCATGTTTATGCATGCACACAACATATATACACATGTGTGTATATGATACATTATACTACATGCATTATACACACGTGCGTACATATTTCTGTATACTCACACACATATGTATATTCTATTTCAGGCCTTCTTAAATTTTTTCTACTCATTGACCCCTCTTCCCCAGAGAAATTTTGACAGCAACCTAGATATAAAGATATATAAATTTTTTTTTTACAAAGCATACATGGTCATGTCCAGCTCAAATCAAACATTTACCCATAATAGAGCATAATTTTGTGATCCCCCACATGGAGTCGTGAACCACAATTTAAGAAGCTGAGTTCTATGTCACCACCTTGCCCCTTAATAGACAAGGCATTTTTCTGAGTTGCATCCCTCACCCTACTATATACTCCAATCACCCATATGCAGAGAGAAGTTCTTCTATGGTCCTTTATCCTTAACTGGAATAAGGCATTTGGCTAAAGGAACTCCTTCCCTTTCTTGAAATTCATAGGGCTTTGTTTGGGGGAAATAGTCATTTTCCTTGATATTTATTAATATCTTCTTTTTTCCCTATTCTTTTGGCAGCAGATCTCTTCTGTATTACTGCTTGACTGTTTGAAATAAAAGATTTCATCCAAGGATTTTTTAATCATGTTTGTACATACTTGTATTTGCATATTGTCTCCCACATCAAATTATGACTTCCTTAAGAGCAGGGAATGTTTTTAAAATTTTTCCTTTGTATCCCTGTCGCTTAGTTCAGTGCCTAGCACATAGTAGATGCTCAATCAATGTTTGTTCCTTGTTTCATTCCAACTTTAATATCTTACAATTCTATGCAGCAATAATAATGTTTCTCCATTTTGATGGGTAGTGTTTATATCTCTGGATCAGCTTGAGAATATTCAGTGTAGTAGAGGATAACAACTTCTCAGCATCTCTAAACCAACAGACTGGAGGCCTCGATTTCTATTTCTAGCATGTACAATAACAGCTGGCCATCTGTTTGTACCATTGTTCTGTTTGATAAGAAAGAAAAGGGAAAAAAAGAGTGTATTTCAGGTGCTTCTGGCACATAGAAACTCGTGCCATCTATTACATAAGGCAAAAGCTTTTTGCATTAAATTATACCATCGAAAACAATGGTGCATCAAGAATCAGTTGAGGGAGAGGTGGGCTCTCCCTCGGCTTATGG
Organism: Sminthopsis crassicaudata; assembly: GCF_048593235.1. Lineage (NCBI taxonomy): Eukaryota > Metazoa > Chordata > Mammalia > Dasyuromorphia > Dasyuridae > Sminthopsis > Sminthopsis crassicaudata. The sequence goes on along the minus strand of NC_133620.1, from coordinate 32,527,725 downwards.
GAAATGTTCTCATTTTATGTCACCCGTGGGGTCAACAAATGTCACACCAAGAACAGATGAACCCTAAATGAAGCTCTTCTTGTGATGATGATAACAAGACTGTAAAATGGAAAACAGTCAATATAACTCATCCTGATTAAGACTTTCTGCTGTTTGTTTCCAGATCTGGCCCCTAACAAGAGAGTAAACAATACTTGGTCTCTTGGGATTGCTAATTAAAATACAATAAATTATGGAATCAATTTAAATTCTGGATCAGCTATGGAGTGTGTGCAACCATCCTTCTAAATTGTATCTCTCCTTTGGGAATATTGTCAGGAAGCTTGTGTTTGTGTGTGTGTGTGTGTGTGTGTGTGTGTGTGTGTGTGTGTGTGTATGAATAGGTGTGTGTGCTCCTAGCATGCTATAGTCTCCCTTCTTTTGTTTGATTTTTTCATTGATCTGGCAGCTGACTTCCAGGAGAGGGTTGGCAACCGCAGGACAATCCCATGGTCACTTTTTGCTCACGCCTGAGTTACCGCTCCCTTTGCTTCCTTCCTGTTACCTGGAATTGGGCCAAACTTGGGTTTATTGTTAAAGCTTGCTCAATGAAAATAAATTTTAAGTTTCTTAAAAAAGTCAAAAGTCAAAAAAAAAAAAAAAGAATAGTCAAAAGATTTGGGTTTTCCTGGATTCAACAAGAACAAGGATCAATCCCACATCCTTTGTAGATCTGCTTTTGGGTATTTCTCCCCCCCCCCCATGCCCTTTTTGGATCCTTTTCCTCATCCATGGACAATGGAGTAAAAACCAGGAATGCTCCTCTCTGGAAGGCTCATGCTTGGTAAATGTTTGGTCACTAAAGAGCAGTCGTTACTGTGATGGGGTCTGATATATTCACAGAAAGCCCAGGATGGTTATATCTTCGTGTGGAAAAGCTGGGGAGATTATTTCTTGGAGAATCATGATGACATGTGAGGGAAACACCTTGCAGAGGCTTTTGAGCAGGTGTAACTGGTTCCACATGATGAATGGAAGTCCCTTTGGATGAAGAAAATTTAAAAGCCTTAATTGACTTTTATCTTCCTCTTTTCTTTAGTCATTGACTCCATTGCTCACAGTGTCCATTGAAAGACTAAGGTGAAAGGAAGGCCTTAGAGAAAGCCCTCCCCTCAAAGCCATGCGGCTTTAAGAGCTAGATCTCAGTTTTTGGCCTTTTCATTACTTCTATTTTAGGTGAAAGGATTCGTGTCTCTCCCTGTGCAAGTTCTCAAAAGTTAGTAGAGTAAGCCCTCAGATTCTAGAAGTCCAGGTCTGGACTGGGCTCTGTAGCCTGTATAACATTCAATTACCTCCCAAAAGTGAATTTCGGGATTCTAGACCAATGGGAGCTGAGATGCAGCTTCATTCAGGTCAGAGGCTACCTTTCAAAGTGAGCTGAGTGGGACTGATGAGCTAATTTTTTGAGCTACTCCCCCAGAGGCCAGAGTAGGGCAGAGTGTGCCCCAGAAGAATCAGGAGAAATGCTTGTTCATTTGTTCTGGCTGTAATATGGAAGTAAAAGCTAATAGATGTTAAGTGAAACTGAAATATTAGTCATAGGCCCTTAAAAACGGGGCAGGGGGAATGCAGCCTGTGGGCTTACAGCCATGATGATGAAGAAAAGATGCTCCTTTTCCCAACCCCTCAGGATTATCCCTTTCAAACTCCAAAAGACAGAGAGGGTGTCTGACTCAGGGAAAACATGGATGTGAGGAGGACATTTTCTCATAGATCCTGGAAACTAGGAGATTTTGGAGAATGAAAAGGAGTTTGGCCAGAAGTCCTTGCTCGAAGTGATGGTTTAACAACACAACCAGGATATGGCACAGGAGGAAGCACAACCCAAAATAACTTTTAATGCCGACCCCAAATCAAAAGGGAGGGAAGCCAAGTAACTAAGCTGGGCAGCTGATGTGGAGGATCACGTACCTCCACTGCCTCATTGATTGCTTCACATTCTTGTCAGCTTCCATTAGGTTCCTTGTTTTCTAGAGAATAAATTGGGATCCCTCAATTCAAACCAACAATAATCCAGTGCTACAACATACAAGGTACTGGGGATACAACGACAAAACCCGCCTTTAAGGATTTGGTGGATTCAATGTGCACCAGACAAGCAAATATAAAACAACTTGAGAAGATGCAGAAGATTAATAAGTATCAAGAAATGCCTCCCTTACGAGGAAAACTAGAGCTAAGTCTTGAATCCAGGTAAGACTACCAAGAAATGGAAGAGAAATTATAGGCATTCAATGGAGATTTTTAAATCGATGTAGCAGTGTTCCCAGGACAGTAGCAGCTGATGGCAGGATCTAAAATGGTAACTGAGAACCAGCTGGAGGCAAATGAGATTTAAAGTTCTACGGAAACCTTGCAGAAAAACTACAGCCTACCTAAAGAGAACTTTATGAGAATCCCAAAAAGAGAGAAAAAAGGGCCTTCACACAATCAAGAGTTTATAAGTTTCTCTTTTTGTTATAGCATGTTTTATGCTTGAATTTACTTTCTCTAGTCTCTCTATGTACTGATAGGAGATTGTTGACTTTTCAGGGGTATATTTTTGTACCAACCTTATGGTAGTAAATTATAGTAAATATCCATTTCTAAAAGCTGATGAAGTCTTTTGGTTAATTGATTTCATAGATAATCATGGGGGTGGCAGGAATGGAAGCACACCAGTGGGGGCTCATGAGCTATAACATTAACAAGACATCCTTTCTCAGCCTCTCAAAGTTATTACTAGATTATGAGGGAATAAGTAGCCATGCTCTGGGGACCGGGGCTGCCAGTCTAAGTAAGGGATGAGGGAGTAAGTTCGGCACTATGTGTGCTATAGCTGTCCTCTCTACCTTGACCTGTCCCTACTCGTGGTCTTGTTAGGAATTTTGGAGCATTGTATTTTTTTCAATGGCTGTCTCCAATGTCTGGAATACTCTCCCTCCTTACCTCTGCTTACTGCTTCCTTGGATTTTTTCAAGACTCCCATCTTTTGAAGGCCTTTTCTAGCAACCCCTTTCCTCTGAGATTACCTTTGACCTTTTCTGTCAGTGTTCACCGCTGTTAGCATGTTTGAGAATGTGAGCTCTTGGAGGGCAGGAATTGTGTGTGTATTTGCTCCTCTCTGTATCTTCCAGCATTTAGCACTTTGTTGACTGACTGGGAACCATCCTCTCCCCAGAAAAATTTTCTGAAAGCACTTGGAAAGCTAAGAATCATAATCTATGCTTCTGTATTCCTATAGCACTCAGTCCTGTCCTAGAAATACAGGTGCTCAGATAAATTATTGTGGATGAATTTTGGGTTAAATGACCAAAGAATCCATCAAATTTGGGGGTGGGCATCTCTATTTTTAGCCTAGGCTGGTTCTTATACAATAGCCAGTCCATTGCTGGGCTTTCTCATAAACCCCTTCCCGCTAGAGGGGACCCACCACAGTGTGTCCTTCCCCAGCAGATCCCAGAGTCACCATCGAAGGCTTTTTCCTGAAGAAGAGAAATATTCACTCTGAGGAGAAATAAAGACTGGGATTTCAGTAGCATAGGACATCTCTTTGACGGCCCCTAAACACTTTCCAAAATAATATTTTTAAATGAATGACATAAAATACATAGGATTGCAAAGGATATCAATTATATTGAAATATGGTTTTCAAAACATAAAAACAATCATAGAAACATTTTTATCAATGCAGGTTATCAGATGGGGGTCACAGAAGTT